>NC_079904.1:22177015-22453423 GCF_024868665.1 Triplophysa rosa
GGGGCAGGTGACGGGAATGAAACACTGATGGGGAGATTACCGGAAAACGAAAGGGCGTGGCAAAGGGACGCGACAGGAGGAACATGTGGGGCAAAGTAACCACACATCTTCCACACATAACAAAACAAACACAAAAGACATGGCACTGTCACGACTCTGTCCACACAACTAGAAAACTCATGACAAGAAGGACAGAATCATGACATACTCATGCTAGGGGATTGAGACAATTCAGGCAGATTATCGAGAAACGCATCTTTGGTAGTTGAAGTTATTGTTCTACCATATTTGTAACAATGAGTTTTAATTGCAGCCGTAGGCCAGTGAAGCAAACATAATACCAGATAATGATCCGAAATGTCTTCACTCTGCTGAAGGATTTTAACGTCGTCCACATTTATACCGTAAGACAGTATTAAATCTAAAGTATGATTACGAAGGTGAGTGGGTCCTGACACATGTTGACTAATGCCCATGGAGTTAAGAGTGTCTTTGAAAGCCATTCCTAAGGCATCTGTAACGTTATCTACGTGGATGTTAAAGTCACCAACGACAAGGAGTCTATCTGCGGCCAGTACTAGTTCTGATAAGAACCCACCAAATTCTTTAATAAAATCTGTGTGGTGCCCTGGAGGCCTATATACAATAGCTAGAATCAATTTAAAAAGTGTTTTTTCTTTAGTATTAGGTGTTGAAATATGAAGAACCATGACTTCAAAAGAATTATATTTAGAGTTCGACTTCTGGGAAATGCTAAGAGAGTTATTGTAAAGTGCTGCGACACCTCCCCCTCTGCCTTTTAGACGAGGCTCGTGTTTATAATAATAATCTTGGGGGACAGATTCATTTAACAAAATTCAGTTAACAAAAAGTGCTTTATTAGAGAGAGATCTAATATTTAGCAATCCGAGTAGTAACAGTTGATTATCTGTATTTTGTTCATGTTTAGTTTATTATTTATTAGTATTATAACTAATAACTTTTCCATAATTACTGGGTATGTATTACCTACAACCCGCAATTTACCGCGTAAATAAGCGGAATTACTGCAGTACGTACACGTAGATAGAGGGTATCAATATGCAACGTTTTAGGTATAAAGGGCTATATAAAAATAACTTATACTGTTACTGTTTTATAATTAAGGTGTACCTATTGTAATAGTACGTCTCATATGACCTATTATGCTAGGCAACAATCTTAAAGCAAGTTACAAAGTCACTTATATTTCAATTTTCAATGCAAAGGTAGCCTACATTGTTAACTTGACTGTGTGTACTAACAATATTGCCAAAGCATTATACATAAAACAAGAAACATACAAGGTATATTTGTACAACGCCAGATCAAGCGCAGAGGGCTGCTTAGCAGAGTTTGTTATTGATCTTTGGTTTGTTTTCCAGTGGCATCTAAACTTTGTCCTGTGTCTTTTGTCGAAGGTGCCCAGTAGTTTCTTGGACTTGTTTCGCACATGTGCCCCATCTGTGCCATGCCTGCCACGTTCTGCTGAATAACCAGACTTCGTGAACCAGTCAGCTACTTACCTGATGAAAATGTATTAAATATGGCATCTCAGCTGCAAGTCATCTCTGTATGTTTAGATAGCATTGTGCCATCAAGCTGCAATGCAGTGGACAACTAACCTCTTTTCAGCTATTCCCAGGAAATATAACATGATAAGACACATCACTTTTATGCGTACACTGTATTACTGATGGGGTTTTCTGATAGCAAGTGTTGTTTGTTTTAAAACATATTG
The DNA here is from genome assembly GCF_024868665.1 of Triplophysa rosa. Taxonomy (NCBI): domain Eukaryota; kingdom Metazoa; phylum Chordata; class Actinopteri; order Cypriniformes; family Nemacheilidae; genus Triplophysa; species Triplophysa rosa. The sequence goes on from NC_079904.1 coordinate 22,178,775, forward strand.
CAACATTTTAGTTACTTACTGTGCAACCATACCGTTTTGTTCTGTGTAGTTACGGTGTAAGTGTACCATCTGCGGGCCGTAAATTAAACTCCTGCCTTTTTACCCTCTTGTTCTTTGTAGTTACGGGGTAAGTGTACCATCTGTGGGCCGTAAATTAAACTCCTGCCACGTTACCCTCTTGTTCTGTGTAGTTACGGGGTAAGTGTACCATCTGCGGGCCGTAAATTAAACTCCTGCCTTTTTACCCTCTTGTTCTCTGTAGCCACGGGCTAAGTGTACCATGTACGGGCCATAAATTAAACTCCTGCCACGTTACCCTCTTGTTCTGTGTAGTTACGTGGTAAGTATACCATCTGCGGGCCGTAAATTAAACTCCTGCCTTTTTACCCTCTTGTTCTCTGTAGCCACGGGCTAAGTGTACCATGTACGGGCCATAAATTAAACTCCTGCCACGTTACCCTCTTGTTCTGTGTAGTTACGTGGTAAGTATACCATCTGCGGGCCGTAAATTAAACTCCTGCCACGTTACCCTCTTGTTCTGTGTAGTTACAGGGTAAGTGTACCATCTGCGGGCCGTAAATTAAACTCCTGCCACGTTACCCTCTTGTTCTGTGTAGTTACAGGGTAAGTAACATTAAAACATTTTAAGTATTGTGATATGTTGCTTCTGTGCAAGCTCTGTGCTGCAAAAAGATTAACAAGTAAACAATTTAAAAAAGATAAATGCATAGTTCAGAGACCTTAAAACAAAACAATTATTGTTTATTATTTAACAAACATTTAACAGATTTATTATACCGTTAGCACAATTTTTAAAGAACAACAACAATGAACAGTAAACCGTAAATAATAAGTCCTAAACTTATTTTTTATAGGCAACAGCTTGTTTGCCATTTTCATTTTCTCAATTTTGTCTTTGAGCTTCGGACAAGAGGCGACAAATCTGTAGAGGTCCTTTGCATATGACTGCAAAGTTGTCCCTGCAGTATAGGAAGGTACTGTACTTCAAAGTCCTGCCCCGCTGATGCAATTGTCACCTGTGATCACAATTAGAACACATGACAGTCAGGAGGTGAAAGTCATCTAAACCAAAGATATTAATATCAACAAGATGCGCCACTGCCATTACAATGAATGGGGAGGAATGCAACGTTCAATATGGCCGCTCTAGCGAAGAAGTCCCGCCTTCCAGTAAAACGAGCCAATCGTCAATCAGTATTGACTGACGATTCTCTGGGGTGGGGCACTCGTGAGGTGCTTGCCAGCCTGTGCACATGCACAGTAGATGAAATGATGTTGAAAAAGGTGATTTTTAGCACAATTTAATCTTAGGAAACCCAAGTTACGGTACAGATCATGTCATGTTTAATTATTGATAGGACATAGACTGTTTAATTGTGATTTTGGCCAGCGATTTTAGAAATATCTGCCTTCCCCCATTCAAGTAGATAGGACTGTGTACTTGCTATTAACTGCACAGAGGCGTTGCAAACATTTCAAACATTCCAAACGGACTTTGTCTAAACTCTGATGGACTCCAACCCACCTTAATCCAAGGCTATACATTGGTCAGTTATTACGTACACCTACTTCAAACTAAGTCACTGTAGGAAAACAGTTGTGCATTAAAATGTGTTACTTTAAACACAGCTTGTGTTGTCCCTTGTATTTATTTAACACACAGTCAATAAAATATGATACATAATGTGTTAAATATCATAACATAAGCAATGTGTTGATAATTAACACATCTTTTTTATATTGTAATACACAATAACTGTTCATTTAATGTCAACAATTTCCTGTATAGTATGTCTCTGTAATTTAATTTGTGTTATACGTGCCTCGTCATAAAAGGAGTGAAATGCAAAACTCTTATAGATGTGAATGTTCAGCAGAATGATTTGTAAGTAAAAGATGATTTTTCAGTAGCTCATGTGGACTGTCATGGAGCAATATATACACATGTATACAGGTTCGTAACAACTGGAGGGTGAGCAAATGATGACAAAATTTTCATTGTTTGGATAAACTTCCTGAAGTAGAAGTTAAGTTAAATTAGGTAACTTGTGATCTTTAACCTATTACTTTTACCAACACTGTTCATTATTGACAATTTATTGCAGGACTGTTGGACTGCACTGCTTTAGTTAAAGGGATACTTCACACAAAAATGAAAATTCTGTCATGATTTACAGTACAGTACAATTATGATTACATACTAACTTACACATACCTCTGCAATGATACTTGACAATGCCACCGTAGTTTTATCGACATTGTGCCTCTTCAAACATTTAGGGACACTCCTCACTTTTTTAAATGTTTTAAGGAGAAGTTGGTACCTGTGGGTAACCTGATCCGGGGTTGTCACTAGAATAAAACAAAAGTTGAAAATTACTTATTTTTGGTGATTGATATGAGCTTTTTAGCACTTTGTTGTTCTGTTATAACAATATAAAATTATAGAGTTCTGTCCATTCACATTCATATAACTATATGAATATGCTAGTAATCAATCTCCTGGAATAACTTAAGGTAACCTGAGAAAAGAAGAAAATAGAAACACCAAACAATTACATAATATTAGCCCTTAAAACTGTTGCAGGCATGACTGGGGCCCACTTCTCCACTGGCTGCACAGTGTGAACATAATGTCCATGACAGCTATTGTGGCTTGGGTTAAACCATATACTATTTTATTACATTTCATAGGCATTTTGTGCAAATAAAGAACCTGTGTAAATGATTAACAGTCCATAAGGTCGGTCAATAGGGGTTCTCAAAGTTTACATTCAAAGGTCAGAATCTGAATTCTCGTCAACGTCAAAGGTCCGGTAGAATTGTTATTACAAAACTTGCTTTTAATAAACATTAAAAACAACTTTCTCGGCATCACTCATCTGTGCAAGGTTCAGCCAGAGGTGTTTCTCCTGGACCACAAGTGTGGACATCGCCCGACCCAGGGCGGTCACTTGGTCGCCCGTAGAGCGAGGTCGGTGGCGGCGCGGAGTTCCTGCATAAGCGCTGGGTCGTTCTTACTCTCTCAACGCCTTGGCCTGATGGACCTGCAGGATGGCCATAGCATGGAGAGAGGAGGCAGCTTGGCCCGCAGCAGTGTAAGCTCTCGACACCAGAGATGCCATAAACCTACATGCTTTGGACGGGAGTCTAGGTCGAGCCCCCCAGGTGGCCGCCGTCAGCGGGTACCGCGACGGCACACTCCACCTGGGGGACATCGACGTATCCTCTAGCTGCCTCACCATCGAGGGAAGAAAGGGCGACAGAACTAGTCTGACGTGCACACGCCGAAAGGGGGCGTTCCAGGTCTTACTAAGTTCCTCATGCACATGCACAAGATTTAGTTATGCTGTGATCATCTGTGTCTCCTTCTTCATTGAGCTGGTCTATATTGGCTGGTTGGTTGTGTCACATGACCTGCGGTGCGCTTGCGGCTTTCTGAAAAGTTGAGATTTTTTCATCTCGATGCGGCACCGACGCGCCTGAAAAAAAGAGTGCGTCGCGACCGCGTCGCGCAGCGTGTCTACATTTAAAATAACAAATGCGCGTGGAAAAGACACGAAATGTGTATCGGGCCTAAGGCAGCAAAAACGCGAGGCGCACAGCGCGCATAAGCAGCGCGCAAAACGCTCTCTGCCAACTAAAAACAATTCAAAACAGCAATAGCTTTCTATGTGATCGGCCCCCTACACTGGTTTGTGCGCGTGGCACGTCTGTGTGTGTGTGTGTTTGTGTATAGAGCACTGCACGGGCCTTAAATCCAGGCCCTAGCCCGGCCCTGGCCCGAGACGCTCAGGCCCGAGCCCGGCCCTGCCCGACAAGCTTATCAGAGCCCGCCTCGAGCCCGATGTTTTTTTGTATCCCATTACACAGCCAATACTACTGTTGCAGCCATTAAAATAGTTTCGTTTTGTTTTTTTAATGGAAAAGTGTTTATATATATATTTTCCTTTAAGTTAATTTAGAAAAATTTTGGAGCAGTCTTTTGTTTCGTAAATTAAACTTTTTGTTATTCTAAAGAGACGACCATGCAAGCGGCTAGCGCCCGATGGTGAGTTGACTATGTTTGATAAATTTAGTCTAACAAATCAACACTTGGCTTGCTTGCAATAAAATCCAATGATTTTTTTTAATAAAGAAAAAAAACTCAACAATTTAAGCATATCACAATGTTAGTTTAAACGTTTATTATCACCACAACAGTAAAAGGGCACTTTTTTATAAACTGAGATGCTCTGCTGCTTGCAACGGCAAACAACGTGCTGAAAACAAACAAAAACGTGTCAAACCTAACAATTAAAATAATAATAATAATAATAATAATAACAACGTGCAGATTGCAGATTGTTTTACCTTACACTTAGACAGCAATTACTAATGAAAATGTCTAATCCCAAACAGAAAACGAGACAGTCTCCGAACACGGGTACAGCCACAAGAACATTCTCTTAAAGAACATGTACAAAAGAACAAAAGTACAGCATCCACAGTGGAAGGTTTTAGTCCAGTCCTCCTTTCTTCTATAACTCGTCCTGCTGCGCTGAAGTAAAGCTCGCTGCTACTGCTGCTGGCGGGCACACTAAACACCATGCGAGCCAGTCGTGACATTCGCAGTAGCATGGTCTCGTGTTGTTTCCACCACTGTAGCACATCTCTTCCATCACCTTCCATGGTGGGACTGAGGCGCAGGTAAATTTGTTCTTCATCGGTATCCTCCTCCTGAACCACAATGTTTTCCCACTCTTCCTCAAATTTGGCCAGTGCTCTCTTCTTTGCTGCGTGGCCTAGTGCAGGCACGGCTGAGCCTGTTGCTGCATGAATCATTATTATAATTATTAGTTGTCACTGGCTCTCTGGCTCTCACCACGGCCCTGAAGTATATCCTGTATCTCAGAGTAGACTGACTCAATTGACTCCAGGGTGAGGAATACAGTGCTGTATCTGGTATCTGCCATTTGTTTGACAGTTTTTGACAATTGGCTTACCAAACCTGACTGCTTCAAATATCGTACTAAAGCCTTGGCGGCCTGCAGAGTCTCCGCTACTTCTGGGACTGTTTCTGCAAGCTCATCTGTGTTCAAGGCATGCCGGAGGACAGTGTTATACAAGTGGTTTTGACAGTCCAGGCGTCGGTATGCGCGCAGTGCGGTAACAAAATTAGCGCCCTGATCAGTTACCCAGACAACATTATACATCACTGATGCGTCAAATCCAAGAACTGAGACTAATTGCTGCTGCAACTCTTTTCGGATATTGTCTCCTGTTTTGGCCTCGTTTGGGAAGCTTGTTGTGGTGAGTACCCTGCTCTTCAAGTCATATTGTGGTGTGACATAGTGACATGTGATTGATAAGTAGCTTATCTTATGTGATTGATAAGTAGCTTATCTTACGTGATCATCCGTCCACATGTCAGTTGTCATCCCCATATTTATCAACGACATGATCCCCTTGATTTCTTCAACCGCTTCCCCTCTCTTAGCTTTCGCCATTTCTTTGCACTTTCGGGAGATTGTGGTGGGGTCAGGGAGTACACTTGAAGCTGACAGACAGCCGTGAGTTGCGCCTACATTTATTAGCTCTTGTGCTAACTGAATGAAACCGTTCCCTGCAACAGTTTCAAAAGGCCGAATGTCCCTACAACAGAAATTCACGCATTTAGCTGTGATTTGTGATTTTACCGTAGAGGGAGTTGGCTTGGCGAGGAAATCGCTCAAACTCGTTTGGATGTTGTTGCAGATTGGTCCACTACATCCTCCGCGTTCAAAATGTCTTTGTAAATGAGATGATCCAGTCTTCTTACTATCATAACTTAGCACAGCTTTGCAAGTTGTGCATTGTGCATAACCAGTTGGCTCGTCATTTAAGGTTGTCACTACTTGAAAAACAGCCCAGAAGTTTGCCTTTCCTCTTGTGTTTTTCTGTGTTTTAAGTTCGCCATTTGCGATTTTTCTCTTTATGTTCTCCATTGCACGTGAGCTGAATAGTGGACGAGGGAAAACTGTGTGAACTGTGTTTTCTGAAGTCCACAGTTAACGCAGCCATCTACCAGGAAATTTTAGAGCACTTCATGCTTCCTTCTGCTGACAAGCTTTATGGAGATGCTGATTTCATTTTGCAGCAGGACTTGGCATATAATAAATAAAGGCTTGAAATATTTCACTGTGTAATGTGTAATGAATCTTTTTAGATGTACCTGTATTAAAACGGGTTACAAGTGCACTGCAACAAATAAAGATTTTTTTGCCTTGTTTTGCAGAAATATCACAGAATCCTATAACAGAAATATTAACGAAACAATTCTTAAATCAATAAATATTTTCTTCAGAAGCAAAATGAAGCCTTAGAAAAGATTGTAAGCCTTATTTTCTTAATAAATAATCAATGGTACACACAATTTCAGCAGTGAAACCACGTATAATGGTTCCACGTTTGTACGGAATGAGAGTAAATGAGATGATTTACCGTTGTAACCTGATCGTTACCATGGCAACATGTTTGCCGTTGATCGCAGTGAACAAGAAACATGAATCCCAAGAGTTTAATCCGTTTGATACGTATCTGCTATTTTCGGCCAAAGACTGGTTAAGTGAGGCAATTTTAACTAAAACACAGACAGAGACGCTGTATTTTGTTTATGTTCAGAGCTTCACAGCGCGCTCTTGAGGTGTTGCCATGTTTACATATTTTTAAGAGCTTTGCATTTGTCTTTTGCATAGTCTTTTCTTATGAAGCTGCAGATACATTATATAGTTAATAAAGTGAACAGTTGCGCGTAGTGGTTTTTTGCCTTATTAAATGTGTCTATGTGTAGGTTTATTTTGGGCTTGTCATTGTTTGCTGTTCTTTTCAACAATATGATCTGGCAACAGGGTCAATTTATGGCAGGGCTGCGAGGCTTTTCAAAATGCATGAAATAGCAAGCACATTTTCATATGACTTTCTTGCACCGCGCTTACAGAAGAGAGAGACATATGATGCACGTTTAAACAGAGGTGGGTAGAGTAGCCAAAATCTTTACTCAAGTAAAAGTACAAGTAACTAGAGAAATTGTTACTCAAGTAAAAGTAAAAGTCACTATTTTAAAAATTACTTGAGTAAAAGTAAAAAAGTATGCAATGAAAAAACTACTCAAGTAGCTAGTTACTTAGTTACTTTGTATCTGATTATATAGGCCTACTACATAAATTAATATTAACGCCAATATTTTAATATTACATTTTAATCAATATTTTTAATTATCATAAACAGATATCTTTGCAATATACTAGAGAGACTAAAGAATAGACAAACACAGAAGAGACAAGCATTTCTGTAAATGTCATCTAGTCCTGATGTCAATGTAGTTTACACAACTTATTTAGAATACTAGACCATGTCAAACTAAAGCATGAACTAAACTCAGAGCATTTCCTAAGATGATCTAGAACATCTGCAGTGCTCTCTTATATTAAATACACATTTTTGAACAAAGCTCATGTTTTCTCGTGTTGTGTCACGTGTGTGTTGTGAAACGCTCTTACTTGTAAACAAACAGTAAACAGTGAGCCACACGCCCATCAACACGTTTTCTTCCTTCTGTTCTTCAAATCTATATTTCTGCAAGCCCACGTCTCTGTGTCTGACAGGTAACGCGCATGTTGCTGTGTCTGACGAACAGGTCGCGCGGGTGCGCGCATATGGCGGGCATTTATCATTGCTGGCAAACAATATGACACATTTGCAGTTTTGATTGTATAGATATAGATTAATATCCACTTCATCCAACGCTCTTTGTGTTCTGCGTGTTCTTAAATTTCGCGCTACGAGGAGTGAGTAATCCTGCTTCAGATGATTCAGATCGTGCTGCGAACTGAACAAATCATTTGAACTGATTCATTAGCCTATTCAAATGGTTTTGCCCATTGTTCAATTAATGCTTTCAAAAGAATCGACTCAAAAGAATCGATCACTCGGGAATGCCCGTAAAAAGAGACGACAACCTTGAAATAAACAACGCGTTTTAAAAAGCATATTTTAAAATGAAGGAACGAAGGAACGTCACGCAATGTAAGTTATGTAACGAAGTAAAAGTACAGATTTTCTATTAGAAATTTACTCAAGTAAGAGTAAAAGTACACACTTTTAATTTTACTTAAAAAGTACATATTTCCCAAAATGTTACTCAAGTAAATGTAACGAAGTAAATGTAGTTTACTTGCAATGTGCAAATGCAATGTTTTGTCTTTTGTTAACATTTTTACGAACAGTGCAAACAAAGTGCAATTTTTTAAAACATTAAAGTGCAAAACGCGCCTCTCTCACTATCCATTTTAACGGCGGCTATGGTAACGAGAGTGGTCTTGTGCTACCACCACTCGTCGCCAGAGGCTGCAGTGCAGCAGAACTTCCGGTGGACTAAAATGCGCTATGTTAAGAAAAATACTTGATGTTTCGTTTTGGTTTTGTTGTATATTAATTTGATGAAGGAAAACAAACCAAAAATTTGTCTCGTATATGGTGGAATATGTAAAAAATGAACGGTTTATTCGTTTTACTGTTTTGAAAACAAAAACGAATAAATGAATTATCCGAAGGTACGCGGACCGTGTACATTAAATAAACATAATTGTCTATATTAATGTAGCATTTTTTGTAACCCCCCAAAATGGCGATTTGTCTTTCTTCATGATTGGCAAGACCGGCCAAATCAAAGGTCACCACGGGATAACTTTGGCACGTTCGGCCATCTCTGGTCTTAACTATATTTTAAACTTTTCAAGAGCTTTTCGAAAACGTATTTGGTTATAACAGGCAAACAACGGCTACTCCATAGCCCCACCCCCAGTGACGTTTCATACATACAGCCTATCATTAGATTCAAAGAAGCTTTATTGGCACGATGAAACAAATTTTAGCCAATGGCTTTAGAGAACAAAAGCCAATGAAACACGTTCCCGTTCATACGCGGGTTGTTTATATTCTGTTCGCGGGTTCAGTTTAATTTCGCAAGTTATTAAGTACAGTTCGCGTGGATTTATTTATTATATTTTTAGCATTTTATTCGCATCGTTTACATTTCATTACGTAGACATGGATTTTCGTCGACCAAAGAAGCGTTTTTCAATCGAAGACGTTTTACCAGAGACAACTGAGAGTAGTGAGGAGGACATGAGCGACTTGGAGGAGGAGGATGAATTATCTAGTGACGAAGACGATGGGCCTGCTCTGTTTCGGTGAGTTTCACACGAGTTTTATACAAACAATTGTAAATGTGGCGTTGTGCTACTGTTAACTAAGATATATTTGTAGTTTGCAAAATGTGTAGTTTGTGGTGTGCAGTTTTTGGTGCATTCATACTGTAACCATTTGTGTATTATGGGAACAGAAGGCTATCAGTGTGAATGATGTGTGTAAGGTCGGTCATTGTTTTGTTGATTGATCGGTCATTTTAACAGCAGCTAAATCCAAATTAAATGAACAGTTTACATTAATAGTTTTTCCTGTGTCTTGTAGTTTTGGTTCTCATTCTGAATCGGATGAGGACTGGGAGGAAGAGGCCAGCCAATCGCCTGAAAAGAGATTCATCTCTTCATCTTCTGCAACCTTCAGCACCCGGACAACCGAAGAAAAGCAGATCAGATCCTCACCTGATGGTTGTAATGGCACCTCTGAAGAGGAGCAAGTCTTCCGGCCAGCGAGAACTCCAGGACCACAGCTGAAATCCACCGCATCATACAGCCCGCTGGAGTTATTCCAGCTGTTCCTGTCAGACTCGATGCTGGAGACTGTGGTTGCAAATACAAACGCGCACGGGATCAAGCGTCAAGAGGACACGAACCCATGGGTGAACATTTCTTTGAATGACATGTACTCGTATGTGGCCATGCTTTTATATTTGGGTCTGCAAAGGTGCTTGTCTCCAAAGGATTTCTGGAGGACGACTAAAATTCACCATCCAGAATTTCCCTCGAATATCATGGCTTACGAGAAGTATTCGTCCATCTCTGCTACACTTCATCTGAGCGATGCCACGGTGGATGCTGAGAACGACACAAAGAGAGGAACATCTGCCTATGACCCCTTTTGTAAAATCAAGCCGATGTATCTGGAATTGAGAGACGCATGCAAGACTCACTTTCATCCTTACCAGAACGTGTCTATTAATGAGCGGACGGTGTCAACAAACCCTAGAACCGGTCTGGAAGAACACATGAAATGCAAGACAACCAAGTCAGAATACACACTGTTAGGGCTGTCTGACTCGCTGTGTGGTTACAACTGGGATTTTTTCACATGTGAGAGGGAAAAACCTGCGGCACGGAGCAAAGGAGTGAACTACGAGTCTGTCGTGGCTCTCGTGGACGAAAAGTTGTTGGGAGACGGCTACGAACTACACATAGACAGCGTTCACAGTAGTCCAGCATTTTTCGGAGACCTCCAGCGCAAGAAGATCAGAGTCTGTGAATCACTTCGCTCCACCACCATCAGAGGCACCGGAGGGGGGTCTGTGCAGAAGAGGATGAGGGCTACTGGTGGCCAAAAGACTAAAGTGGCCGAAGCAGATGCAGTAGCACACTGTAAAAGGTTGATACTATATATTTAATAATGTTGCATAAGTGAGTATATTTATGTTTTTACTACAGGTATGCTTATGCCTATGATTTTGTTTATTTCCATGCAGGTGCATTGATAAAGTGGATGTGTCGGATGCTCTTTTCGACAATTACACAGTCGCACAAAAGACCACAAAGTGGTACCAGGCCTTTTTTTACTACTTTGTGGATGTAGGTGTTGTAAATGCCTACATCATTCACCAGCAGATGGCCCAGATGAAGAATCAGAAGCCGCTGGCAATAAAGGCTTTCCGGGAGGCTCTTGTCATGGAATTGGTTGACTTCGTGTCTCAGGATGAAAACGTTTCTCCGTGAAAGTACATAAAGGACATCACTGCAGAAACGGAAAAAGAAATGTATAAAAACTCCTCGTATGTTTGAAACATGCCTGCAGTGAACACGTTCCTGCTACACTGACTGGCACTACCAAAAGAAATGGATATTATATCTATAAGAAGTATATAGTTTTGTTGTAAATTTGTGCAGTTTTTGTGACACTGTGCACTTTTTGAAATGAGACCTGTTTGTGTCGGTCTAAAAAGGGTTTAATAAGTTCCATTAAACATAAAATGTACATCTGAATTCGTTTGTGTCAATTACTCTGCAAACTCTACATATATTATTAGCTGTTTATCAACTAAATGGAGTTTTTTATATGACTGTTCCAATTTATCATGTTTTATGTCAGTGTATGGTGAAGTTAAATTCACGGTCAGTTGCGCCCTCTAGTGGATTTATCTGTAATTTACAGCGCCATGTTCATCATCCATGAACCCTTAATGCGTAATATTCAATTCGCAAATCTATTATACGCATAAACTGAACTGTTGCATTCAACTAAAACAATAGTTATACGCGAAAATTAACCAGAATGTCCTGCAAGAGGAACCAAAACATTTTGAAAGGAAAAAACAAACAAATAAAGAAAAAAAGTGTTTTGTCCCCCTTTTAAAATCATTCCATCGCAAGATGATGACATGTCAGATGCGTTTTCTTAGTAAGACAACATTTAACTGGCCTTTACAAAAATGTTTCAAACATTAATTGTTGTATATGTAGAAAATTGTGCTCTTGCTAATGCAAACCTCAACCGTGGTGTGGAATGAAGGCTGATTATGCCAAGTGAGAGATGTCCTTGGGGACGACATTTCAACCAATCAGCGTGTTATGAAAAGCTTGCTTGTAAGGGCAGACAACATAATCATTTTGAAATATTTACATTCTTTTCCGTGCTAAACAAAAACAGTGGAATTATAAAAACTCAATTTATTATGATGCATAATTTAAATGGGGTCATATGGCGCGAACACGTGTTTTTCTGTGACTTTGGTGTGTTATAAGTTGCTCATGCATGTGTTAGACACGTCAAATTGCAGAAATTAAAGTGTCGGAACAAAAGATGCATTCTATCTAAAAGCGAATGCTCACCCAGACCTGCCTGAAACGCCTCGTGTAGCCACACCCCCACAAATCTACATCAGTTGGTGGTATGATTTGACTAAGACCGCCCAAATGTATACGCAAGTAAGGTGGGCGTACCTGTCAGTACAATTGAAGAGGAACCTGATGTTCCAAATATGGTAAGAGGCGTTACATTTCCCTCACACGCTTGCAGTATTCGACCAATCACGACACACTGGTTAACTGGCCAATCATAGCACACCTCGCTTTTCCGAGTCATGAGGCTTGTTCGACTTAATGCGGCGCCGCAAGATCCGACAGGCGGATGACATCAAAGTACCGCGAGAGCGATTCGAAACCAAGCATTTTATGGTTTTTCGAATGTGTCTCGCGGTATTTTGATGTCATCTGCCAGTCGGATCTTGCGGCGCCGCATCAAGTCGAACAAGTCTTATGAGCTTTGTAAAAAATCTGCGCGTTTAGAGAGGCGGGGCAAAGAGGAGATACAAACATGCATGGTATGTGGAAAACACAGCGTTTTTAACCTTAAATCGTGTATACGCGTTGCATTACATCTAAAACAAACCATAATATTCGTTTAATATCACCCTTTAAAGAAAGGAGGAACTGATTTCAGGGATTTACACCTGTTTTTAGGTGTAAGGTATTAGGTACATCAATATTCCAAACGCTATGCCATTTTATACATAAATAGTGGGATTCTGCATCTATGGTTTCGTTTGTATGTAGTCAGATTTTCTGAATTTGGCCGCACACTTTGAACAAAACACTTTAAGGGAAACTTAGGGCAAGTTAAATGTCAAAGTGAGGATTATTGTTATTTCTTTCCTGTGCAGAAAAAGAAAAAGAAAAGGCAGGACACCTTGGTGCAAACCATCTATTCTGGACTCTTATTGGCTGCCTTTTCTTCAGTCCAGGTCATTAATTTCTCCATTTTTTTTAAATGAAAGTTTAGTTTTGTAATGACAAAATGAACAACATTGTGGGACAAATAAATATTTTTAAGCAGATTTTTTTGCATCCTTTGATGATATGGTCCACTAGAGAGAGTAAAATGTGTGACGCCTATCTTTAGGTCCCTCTATCTCTGTTTAATTTTAGAGTGGTTTGAGGTTATGTCCACATACCTAGCACTATAGCAAAACATGAAAAAGGAGAAAAATTCTGTCACTTGAATACACACAGAAATTGATGCTGCTCTGTTATTGCCTGCAGGCAACTTAAACTCAATTTGTCATTATGTCAAGCTGAGCACTAAAAATACACCCATAGAGCCATTTCAGAATGGCACACCTGCAAAGTGACCCCTTTTAAAAATGTGTCAGATCGTTTACCTCATTATGTGAGACAGATGGAGCAGTTTTTGTCTCAGCCACGCGGGGACGGATGTGCAGCACATACAGCCGCAGAAAAAAAGAGAGCATTCCAAATGTTCATTTAATCAGCATAGATGCATTGTGCTCATTCCAGTTCAGCGTCTGTTGAATTTCAACAAAATCAAACCTCAGGAGTGACAAAGTCATCCAACAGCAATGTGAAAGACTGACAACATGACAAAACACATGAAAACTGTAAGAAAATCCATGTTATCGCATACATTTTCTATTTATCTATTTATTTTTTAACTATTCCTAAATAGATGTACAAATATGACTGTTGTATTGCTTAAAAGTGAATATGAACTTGTTTTCTTTGCAGTAGTTGAGGTCTGAAAAATATAGAGCATCTTTTCTTCAGTTTTCATTTTCTGCAAATAAATACAAATATAATTTTTTTATTTAAAATTTGGGAAAAATAGGGTTAGTAGTTCACAGAATGAAACAAAAATGATTATTTTACCTAAACGCGTACCTATAAATAGTAAATTCAGAAATGGTCTCTTATTTTTTCCACATCTGATGTGTAACTGAGCTTTACGCAGATTGTCTCGGACAAAACACAGAGCTCGTTGTTTTAATGTGACAGATCTGTTGTGAACAGTGATGCTCATTTAGAGATTGCAAAGGTCTTTCTGTGATGCCATTTAATGTGTGCATGAGAAACATAAAACACTCCAGAAGTGTGAGAGAATCATTCTGCGATCTTATGTTTTATTCAATTCTTTTCTAAAAGTCCGCAGGTTCAAAAGTACCCATACTTGAAAAGACACCAATATTCAGAAAACGAATATGACGTCCTTGCTGTTGATCCCAAGAGCTGGTCAACACAATGCGACACAGCTTCTGTTCCTTTGATGAGTCTCCTGCTCTCAGCATTTGAATTGTAGAATCAATTTTTATTGTGGCCATTGAGAATAAACAATGTCTCCATCTGCGTAAACAAAGCACATGTAAAGTAGCTGCAGATTTAACCTTAAAGAAGGGTCTCGTGACACCGTCGCGAATGATTCGTGAAAATGTTGCTTCTCTATGCAGCGGGCAGTCAGCTGTGGAAATGAAGCTCATTTGATGCTTGGATTCACTCACGGAGGGAGTATGCAGATTGTCATTTGGACAGGCCTGACTCCTGGCCGACGCAGCCAGCCAAGACACCTCGTACCATACACCCCCATTATGAGGAGACATTTGCAGTCGGATCACGGACACAAAACAAAGAGCGAATGATGAGAGGCCAGTTGAACAAAAAGTCCTAGATGTGTGGATTAGCTCAGAATGAACAGAAATCATTTCCTTTTTTAAAGGATGACAATAACAAACGTACGTGTTCTACTGTACAGGCATGTGGTTTAATGGGATTTGATAGTTGCACATGGTTTCTGTTCACACATTGTCCGTCTGTCAACACAGAGCCCTTATTTTATGAAGGCAAATGAGAGAATTTACAGTTTCATGGAAAGCAATATACAGAATCAACATTCACTTTGTCGAAAATCCGAACAAAAAAGCAAATGTTTGTCCATCCTTGTCACTCAAATTCGATGCATGTTTGCAAACATACACAGATCTCTGGGTTAACATTTATTTAATATGATGACATTACTTTAGAAAATAAAAGTTCTGAGTAGTTCAGTTTATTTATTTTACATATATATATATATATATACTGTATATATATACGTATATACCCTTACAAAATAAAAGTTTATTCAAGTGTGCTATTAGTAGACTTCTTTGAAGCTAAATATAAAAATGTAAACATTTTATGTACGTCTCAGAAAACATAGATGTAAACTATTAAAACACATACTTTAAAGTACACTTATATAAACTAAAAGGTGGGCCAATTTAGTCCAAATTACTATTAAATACGCTTAAAAGTATAGAGTATAATAAACAACATACCTAAAATGGTCTATAGCTTTGCCTTAGTACACTTAATATCATGAACTTGAAGTGTTATTATTTTGTAAGGGTAAACATTTTTGCATAAATACATTATTATACAAATAAAATAAATATATATTTATGTTATATATATATGTTTATTTTATAATTAATATAAAATAATTTCAATATATGTATTTTGCACCTTTCTGTGTAATACTTATTATCTTCATAACACGTCATATGATATTTTACAGAATAGAAAAAAATACGTTTCTTTCAGTGTTCAGTGTACAGTTGAGTCCAAATGCCTGAGACGACAAAAAATCTGGGATTTTTTGCCATTTAAACTTGAATAAATAAACATATAATTTTAAGATTTATTTGACGACTAATAAGTATTTAGGAGTCTGTAGTTCTTCTAAAAAAATAAAATAAATAAGAGACCGCTCCAGTTTTGCCTTTAATCAGCATTTCTGCATGTATGGCCATTCCAGAAAAAACCCTCAGGAATGACATAAAATGATAGACGAAAATTAAATCAGGCTTATGTCATCATATATTCACTTCACTTTTAAATTGATCATAAAATACAGTAAAAATTACTATTGTGTATTTTAAACATTTTTTACATTTTCATTAAATAAGTGCAAACATATTTTTTTATGGAAAATTGGGAAAATGTTGTCACTAGTTCAAAAAATGATTGTTTTACTTAGACAGCTATAAATATTAAACTCAGAAAAACAAAAAATAAATTGGAGTGGTCTCTTAATTTTTTTCCATTACTGTATATTTTATATTGACCATGCTAGCTTATTTGTAGCTTTAAAAAGTCAGATATCCTTGATTCTATTGAATGACATAAGATGCTCTTTGGGACATCAGGTTTCACATAAATGTGTGTGTCCAATCCAATTGAGAATGACCATTCTGTTTCTACTTAAATGATTATGCTCATAATATGATTTATAATGAAAATGTTCCATTTAATAGTATAAAAGAGCATTTTTACTAGTGGTCTCAGGCAAGAGGACAAGATTCATTGAAATACATGGACCCATGAGTTTCTTTGTCTCTGTCATTCTCACTGTCGAATCATTCTATGCGTGTCAAAGTGCAGTTAGTGTGCTTGAATGAAAGGCAGAAAATAAAGGCAATCATGCCTTAAATGGCGTCTCTGGGGACATTGACGACGGGTGTTAAAATGACAGCAGCGCAGCAATGCTTGCATTAGCTTGAGTCAAATATCGTACGTTTTTTATTGTCTTTAGCTTTAAAACGCCTGACTGTAAACTAAAATAACACAAGATGGTTTTGCTAAATTAAGATGTGGACCAAAGGTGTAATTGTTGCCCAGCGGGGGTGGAGTCCTATCCCCGCTACGGCCACCACTGAGATTTGCGTCACCTTGGTTCCACTTTTCCACGAGATGCAGAACAGCGTGTTACAACGTCCTGTTTGCCCTAGAACAGCAACGAGCGCACTTCCCGCAGGCATGACACACAGACGCACAGCATCAAGATGATTGGGTGCAAGACCCTTTTAGCCTTCCAGCAAGAGTATGAGGGAAAGCTTATGTGTGTGTGCGTGCTCACAGTAAATGAGCAGTGTGCACCCATCCGTAGCCAACCTAATGGAAAAGCAAAGAGCATCATTACCTCAGATGATCCGCTGTGCGGCCCCCCGCCCAACCACCACCACTCTTTCAAAAAATATGGACTGGAAATGTCAAAATCTCTTTTCTGAAGGACACGAAGCATTTAATGGACAGCTGATGGTGAGACGAATCCCCAGGTGCAGGCTTGACTATTCCCCAGGGTGTTTTCAGAACTGAAAGCCATTTAACACCATTATCTACAAACAGCATGCACATACCTCGTGATAAATCTAAAAGCGCCTAAAACTTGCTAATTACACAAAAAGTCTGGTAAAAAAATTGCTCGCGGGATGTTTTTCTTGTTACTTGGACAAGGTGATGAAATGACTACAAGCCGAGAAAAACAAATCATTTTCAACCTTTGGTAAGCCTTAGACCAATTCCTCAAATGTTGCATTTTTTTAATACGCCATAAGCCTCTCCATTTTTTGGCGTGCAGTTGCGGTACAAGCGTCTTCCCGACGATTCACAATCCTCAGTTTGTCTATTCCGTGGTTTTGGAAATGCCTCTGCCGTTTCGCTCACAGATGAGAGGGGTTGATAACACCATCAAAGTCATTATTCCTCCTGCTGTTCTTTCGCTTTTCTCCTCCTCTTTTAGACGGTCACAAAAGAAAGGCAGTCCGACACGCGAGAACACATGCCTGGCGTCGACGGTAGTTTCACACGTAATCGTGGAGACTATAGACGGCCTTGGGGTCTGGATTTCGGGTCCGAGATGGAGACTGGTACTGCTTGTCCTTCTCCAAATTCAGCCTTTCTGGCTTGTCTTGAGGTCGCTCATCCACTTGAAGCTTTCCGTGTTTTGGCGTCTCTCTCTGCGACTGCTCTCGTTCGGGTGACTCGGTCTGACTGTGCTGCTCCCGGTGCTCCTGTTTCTTTCGGTCACGGGTCGACTTCTCTTTGAGCATCTGCTGTTTGGGCTTGTCGGGGTGGGATGTGCCCGCATCGAGCGGACCACCTCTTTTTCCAGGGCAGGACAAGCAAAAGATGACGCCTGCGGCCAGGAGGAATCCCGCAGACACAAATGCCACGTACACGGCGGCACCCGGCTCATACTTGCTGCTCTTGGGCACTTTGGAGTCCATAAACGTAGTGATGACCTCATTGGTGAACCAAGATGCGGGGACAAGGCACAGGACCCCTGCAATGACGAAGCAAGCCCCCGCCGAAATGGCCGTGTGTCCCTTAGAGCGGTAACTTCCACCCCAACGAGTGCATTTCAGCCCCAGGGCGGCCAGGCAGAGTCCCAACTTCGCCATCATGCAAGAGAGCACCATGGTGGTGCGCGCTGTCTGCAGGTAGGCGGGCAACGCCAGCACGGAGTATTTAAGCGAGCAGCTGAAGACTCCCGTGCTGTACCATGTGCAGTCCATCCAGAGTCCCTGCATCTGATAGATGGCCGTCATGATGTTGTTGCCCACGTCTGCGCTCACTTTCCAGTTGGGTAGCAGAGTGGCCACGATGGCGCTCACGACCCCCAGCAGAGCCAGAACGAAGGCGAACATCTGCATGGTGGAAGACGGCATCGTCGCTCCCCGACTTTCGGCTCCCTTCCCCCCGTCGCCGCCTCTCTCACCTTGCGGTGGCCCTGCGCGCTCTGCGTCTCCCTATCAGCCCGGCGCAGGTCCTGACAGCAGATAATTTCTCCACACTGGCTCCGGTGGGCTGTGATAAAAAACGGAATGAGAATTGAACTGAGCGCACAAGCGTGACGGTCTGACAGATGAGGCACATGACTGGAAGGGGGTACTGCGTTTTTTCCACCCTATCCTTTTTTGGGCCACCCTGTGTTTTAGTACACCTCAGCCAGTCAGCATTCTCGTTTTGGGTAGGGGGAAGTGACTTTGTTGTTAACAGGCTAATTATTTTTAACATTAAAACTGGCGTGTAACCCTTGTAATGAAATTTCGCCAACTATCTGCACAGGCATGGCTGTGTTAATTGATTTTTTCCTTATCTCTCCAAACCATTTGACAGCTTGGAAATGAGAAAAGGAAAAAAATCACTTCTATTCTTTGCTGTCCTTCAGATGGTGGTGAATGTCATGAATAGATCAGGACATGTGCATTGTTGGAGTGCATTATGTTTCAGTCAGAACAACAGAAAGCTTTACTTACCCTTTCACTGGTGCGCAGTGTGCGCTACGCTGCGTCAAGCAGTTTCTGCTAACGCCTGGAAACAAAATAAAGGAAGAGAATTGCTAAACAAGTAGAAACTAGAGTGAAACTGCCTCTTTCTCCTTGGCAACACAGTTTATTTCTTAAAGCTTTTCCCACACGTTCCTGGAATGAGTGGCTGGATGTTTCGGGAACGCAGCGGCTCTCACATTGAAATCTGGACACCTTACCTGAAGGTCATTTTACTGTACCCTGTAGACAGACGCAAAGGACGTCTCTTTAGTAAACGAACACTAAAAAGGTAATGAAAGTGATGATAAGCTCATTTTCATTTTGTTCAGCATAAAAAAACACAACGTGCAGCTGGAAATCAATTCCTATTATGTGCCGCAGGCAATTATCTCTGACGGCACAATCATACGGGCATGAGCTGCGCTGATCATGCAGTGGAAACAGACGCTTGATTTTTTTGAAATTGCAATGAAGAAAATTGCAGACAGAAAATTGCTAGACATAAACATGTTGTTTTCTCTCTTTCGTTCCATCTCTCTCTGAGAAACACTGAAATGGACAAAGGCGGTTCTTAAAGTAACCAACGATAAACATTTATGTTTACAAAGTCGTGTAAAAAGGCTCCTTTAGTGATTTTATTGCGTGAGGTTGCAGGGTGCTGGTGGGCGTTTCGAACGCTTTGCATTATTGTTCAGCTGACCAATCGGTTTTGGATAAACTGATCACAAATAAGATGCATTGCCAATAATCTGTTCTGACAAAATATGTATTTTTTATAAAATACATATAAAAATAAAATATGTGTATTTTTTGCCACCAAGATTTTGTAAAAATTTTAATGTACAAATCAAACTCTTTCATCGTTTTTTAAAATAATTTCCAAGACTTATTTTTTATTATACAGTTGTGGCCCAAAGAGATGTCCAACATAAAAAAATGACATCTTAGCCTCGATTAAAAATATATTAAGACTTTTAAATGGATGTTGTGTAGTTTTGTCTGGCGTGTTATAGCTCAGCTTTGAGAAGAATTTAAGGAAGATTTGCAAAAAGATGACACACAACACATAAGCAAAGCATGAGTCAAGACCTAGTAAGAATGACTGCTGTCAAAATCAAATTAATATTAATAACAGAAAGAACAGTGGTGAATGTTTGCTTTATTTCTTCTGAGCTTTTTGTTTTTGTACACATTTTTATATATTAAAAAACACCCATGTTCACCAGTGTTTTTTATTTTTTTGTCAAATAATTGTATGAAATAAATACCATTATCAAGTGTTTTTTTTATATTGTATTATGCAAAACCTCTCTAATACCTCAGACCTGAAGGGACATTAAAATAAATATTGTATACAAATACTGTATGCCCATCATATTTGGCCACTTTTGTAATTAGATATTTTTGTCATTATTTTATTTATTTATTGCTGCAAATACTGTACACATCAGAAGACTACAGAGGACGGTTCGGACTGCTGAGAAGATCATTGGTGCTCCTCTGCCCACCCTCCAAGAACTCTATACATCCAGAGTGAGGAAAAGGGCTCAGAAAATCACCCTGGACCTCTCACATCCAAGCCATCATCTCTTCACAATGCTGCAGAGCACCGAGCACCAATACAACCAGACACAAAAACAGCTTCTTCCCTCAGGCCATCTACCTCTTGAACAGTTACATGATTTTTACCCACCGTGCAATAATAAATAAGTGCAATATTAATTATATCCTCCAGATAATACACTATCTGATTTTTATACAACTTTTTCTGTAAATTATATTTCATTCATTCTGCTGTATAGAGCACATACCTTGTACTACAATAGTCTATTCTTATTTTTTACTTGTACATATTTACATACACACATAGCTTTTCTCTCTATATCTTTATCTTGTGTGTATTGTATTTCTTAATTTTTTATACCCATAGGCCCTTATTTAAATCATTGTGTACTGTATTCTATTGTGTTATGGTCTCTGTGTACTGTTGTTGCTGTTTCTGTGTTCTGGATGCTCCTGTCACCAAAACAAATTCCTTGTATGTGCAAACACACTTGGCAATAAAGCTCTTTCTGATTCTGATTCGAATGTAAACTGTAAACTGCATATTACTAAAATGAAATTTGCGTAAGAAAGAAATGCTGTTTGACATGTGAAATCTGTGTTACGAGTCAGTAAGCACATGCGCAGAATGTTGTTTGAGTCACAGGACTGAGCATGTGTGTTCTAGTTGAATATTTAGCCTCTTGCTCTCTGTAGGGCGTGGGAAAAGAAAATGGAAAGTCACTTTTCTCAGACGGAGCAGTTTTCACTCACCGCAAGTTACTTCTTCTCATACGTTTTTTTATGGCTATCATAAAATTTCTATAAACTGTATTAAAGATTTTAAGATTTACTAAAGCTTAGGACTGAATTAAAGACGTCTTGATGCAGCTGGTGATATTCTTCCCATTCTTCATTTACTCACCCTCATGTCATTCTGAACTTACATGACTTTCTTTCTTGTTTTAAACACAAAAGAAGATATTTTGAAAATGTTTGGTAACCAAACGAACACTAAACCACTGAGACATTTCTCAAAATATCTTCTTTTGTATTCCACAGAGAAAAGAATCATATATAGATTTCAAACAACATGAGGGTGAATAAATGATGACGGAATTTCAAACTATAGGGTGAACTATCTCTTTACTTATGAAATAAAACATGTACTTGATTATTACTTATACAGTACATACACACAGGGTACAAAAGGAACACTTGGCAACCAGCAAATGTGAATAAAACCAAACATGATTTAAATCAAAGACAAGCGTCTATTTCTGTAAAGATATCTGACATAGTGACCTTAATGGAAAATGTACCATATTTTTCTAGAATTGTTTTGAAATGAAAGCAATTATTAATGTAACAGTTTTGAGTTAATAAATATTTGTCAGCGCCAGGACTGCAGTTAACGTCCGGTTCGTGTTTGGCTAGTGTCTAATAATATAACTATTTATATTTTATTTAATTTATGTTAATATTAATGAATATGATTATTTTATTGTATAATAGTTGTATTAAAGGGATACTTCACCCAAACATGAAAATTCTGTCATCATTTACTCACCTTCGAGTTGTTCCAAATCTGTATACATTTCTTTGTTCTGATGAACATCGAGAAAGATATTTGCTTTAAGATATGCTTATAACCAGACAGATCTTTCCCCCCATTGACTCCCATTGTAGGAAAAATACTTTATCTTTTTTTTTGTTCTGTAAACGCAAAAGAAGATATTTTGAAGAATGTAGGACAGCAAACAGTTCTGGGGCACTTTTGACTCCCATTGTCATTTTTCCTACTATGGGAGTCAATGGGGGGCAAAATCTGTTTGGGACAATTCTAAGGCGAGTAAATGATGACAGAATTTTCATTTTTGTGTCAAGTATCCCTTTAAATAAACGATTTGCAGAATTTTGTTGTATGTTCATTTTATTAAATAAACAATTTATTGAATGGGTCCTGTAGTTCGGTCGCATTTAAAGAAACAGTACAGGACATTGATTTCTAACGGTTGAGTCTAAATTCAAGAGAGACAAGTTTCGCCAAGTAACGGTTCTTCTCGGTTTCTTTTGCTTGTTGTTAGAAATAATCTACAGGCGCTCTACTGTTTGTGAATGTGAACCGGAAGTTAAGGGCAGTCCACGAACACGCGCAGTAACGTTTGTCTATGTTGTCTCTTTGAAACCACCTGTGGCACTATATTTGATCAAATCTTTACATTTAATGCACAGGTATGATGTTATGCTTCACACACTGCTTGTGTACAGGCCGTTCTTTTGTTGAAATCCGAGGTAAATGGGGTCAGTAATGAAAGGGGCTTTTTTCACAGCACAGCAGCACAGGCGGAGACTGTATATCTGTCATTAAAACAATGAGGGCCGCTTGTTCCAGCCGAGGACAGAAGCGTCTCTGCACAGCCCTGCACCATCGCCGCTAGTCTACAGCCACAAACATATCATTTACTTCCACCATCTTTCCATTGTCGTCTGTCAGCAGATGAGAGACAATGTTTTACTGATCGTACAGTGAGTGATGTGTTGCCTCAACATGTGCTCTCTTATACACATCAATGAGATTAAATAAAGAGTACATGTTGACTTGCTTTAGTCTCCAGAGAAAAGAGGCAGAAATCTCACGAATGTGTCTGTCATTACAGTTTCAGAAGAGATGTCAAAAATGTCCCAAACTGAGCTCAGACTTGTCAAGTCTGCGATCAAAAGTCAATATTATTGAAGATCTCAATACGAGCTCAAACATTTCTCATCAGATTGATCCAAATTCAAATCATTTAACCTCAACGATCTACATTCATTTTACACCTCAATACTTTTTATGTATTTGAACAATTACAGCCTCAATTGTTTTTGATTTTATAAGCGATTTTAGGAGAAACATCTGAGACTTAGTTGAGAAATGAAACACAACTGAGAACTCCATCAAATCTCAACTAAATTTGAATTCCAACAATAATGTAATCTAGATTTTTACAGTTTCTGAGGACAATACGATGTAAGTTTTTGTTACAGTGCTATTGTACTCAGTGCTTTTCATCACATAACTTTGTGGTTGCTAAAAGTTTTAAAATGATTTAAAAAAATTATATAGACACAGTAAAAAAATCGTCAAAAGCCTGAAATTTTACGTCAGCTGGAGCGACAGAAATATACTGTAAAATAACAGTTGTTTTCCTGTAAAATGACAGGATATAAGGATACAAAATAAATTTTTTCCCCGTTTTGCTTATGAATTTGATGTCTTTTTCTGTCATTTTAGTATTTTTGACCATATTTCAAAAATAAAATGTAAAAAAATAAAATCTTGTTAAAAAACAGACATTTTCTGACAGCTGTAAAACAATGTTTTTTCTCTGTACAATTTTTCCCTTTTTTCTTGTGCATTTGCGGTCTTTCTGTAATTTGACCTTTTTTTACCGTAGTTCAAAAATACATCAAATTCAGTCTTTTTTTACATTTTACATTGAAAATCTGTTAAAAAATAACAGAAAAATTCAAGTTTTTTACACTAGATGCCTTTTTTAATAGATATCTAATACGGCAACAAAACTCCTTTGTATCTATGATTGCTCTTAAGGAATTTAAAGAGACAAAGTTGATACTCACTATAAATCTAGTTTCCCAAAGTCTGTAAAACAAGGGCATGACATTTCCCTATGAGTGCTCTCTATATGTTAAGTGTTTGAAAAATATATATATTTTTACTAACCTGTATATTGTACAGCGTTGATCCCTCATTCCCAATCAGATGCCCACACGAGCACTACACACATGTGAGGCCAGCAAAAAAAAAACACACACACACACACACACACAAAGTGTGTGACGTCCAGGTAAAGAAAGAAACAGGCACCCTATACGAGACAGAGGGAGGACGTCCGGCTGAGCACAGCACATTCCATAAACTCCACGCAGGCGGTGAGAGGCATCCAATCCCACAATGCCCGGCCTGACATATTCCCACCACTTTCAATGCCCCTTCCGAAGCCAAACTCTGGACCTCCCTTGGATATATATACTCAGCTCTGGATCTAACCCGTGTGGTGGAGACAGTTAGGCAGCAGAGGAACCCGGCGACTGACTCTCAGTTGGTTATGAGACAGAAAGAACAGATGTAGACAGTGTCAGTGCACTTGAGAGCAGGCAGAGGGCAGTTTTAGGATCCAGTCTCACGCTCCTCCATCAGTGACACTCACGCTTGTAAAGATCTGTCCCCGGAGAGCTGTTTGTTGTCTTTCCTCTGCCTGCTTCTGTTGATAAGGATGGAGTCTCATTCACACTCGATGTGCTGGAGTGGTGGGCCGTCTTTATGAGCCTTCACACAGGTGTTACTGTGGCAACCGTTTCCCCAACATTCATTTCCTGATGTACCGTGTGAAGAATGAATTTATCACGTGCTCTTTTTACTACAGACACAAGAAACACCTCTCTGGATATTAAGCTGGGATAAAAGAAAGTCTTTAAACGGGGAAAAATCTCTTTTGTGTTACATTTGGAATCTCCCATTGATCCACAATGTTCACATCAATTGCATTTTATACACTCTGAAGATGCTGGGGGTCAAATGTTGAGATTTTCAATATTCATTTCAGTCAGGTTGGGCCATATTTCCCCCAAACGTGGGTCGAAACAACGCGGGGAATACAGAATTACTGTCAACTTGCTTGCATTCATTTCTTGCATTTGTTTGCATACTTAAAGTGACAGCGTAAATTCTGTCATCGTTTACTCATCCTCAACTTGTTTCAAACCTGCATAGATTGCTTTGTTCTGTTGAACACAAAAGAAAATATTTTAAAAAATGTGGGAAACTATACAGTTCTGGGGCGCCATTGACTAGCACAGTAGATTTGTGTCCTGCTGTTGTAGTCAATAGTGCCCCAGAACTGTTTGATCCAAACATTCTTAAATAAACTTATTTTGTGTTTAGCAGAACAGCTAAATGTATACAGGTTTGACACACCGTCAGGGTAAGTAAATGATGACAGAATGATCATTTTTGGGTGAACTGTTCCTTTAAGATTTATTGTTCATGTTATGCATCTATTTAACTATCTAGATTCGCATTTGCACTGTAAAGACCTGAAGAACTTCAACGCTGCTTGGCAAACACTGAAAATGCAAATTCAGGTTGTTTCTGTGTATATAACACCCACCAATCTAACTCTTCAATCTCAGAGACAAAGGAATGTGCCCACGTCCACAATTACCATCACCCACCAAAAGTCCTGAACAAAGCGAGCCGGAGAAAAGAGGTTGTAATTATGACTCAGTCGAGCGTTTTTTTTCTATTTCATTTCATTCTTTCTAGATCTTTTATCAAAACTGGTATCGGTATGGGTAAGAGACAGTTAGAAAGATTGAGTTTTTTAGAGAAACAACACTGTGTGGAAAGATGCTTGCCAAAGTAAAGACTCCTTAACATTTTAACGAACATTGCAGCGTACAGAACGCTAATAAAACTGTCAAAGTGCCTTTCTCTTCTGAATTTTTGTCCGGTATAAAACCACATAATAGTCACAGGCAACAGGAGCTGGTCGGTCACTTGGTTTGTTTTTGTAGTGTTGTGCTGAGCAACAGTGGCATGAAAACTACTTACAGTTACTGTGACAGTTCCCATCAGCCTATCAGCTTTTTGTGAGGATATAATTGTCTTTCAACTCAAGAGACATCGTTCAAGTGGCTTTTTCAGCTCAGGTTATTTGCTAAAAAAAATAATAATATGGATACAAAACTGAGTGCTCATGAGAAAAGATGGCAGATTGTCACTCTCTATCTGGGTTGCCAAGTCTGTGGTTTTCCCTCTGAACTGAGCTAACTTTAAACTGTTGCCATGGGTTGTTTTTTGTCTTGCGGGTTTAAGATGAAGTTATTTATAAAAACTGTGTTTATGATTTCTACTGTGCAGGGTTTCGAAAAAAAGTGTGTAATGCACTGTAAAATATCGCTGCCGTCATTCTGAAACCTCGCATCTCCATATTTTGGCATTTTTATCTTTTGCTATAAATCATTATTAATAGTCTCATTATATGTTTGTCGGGTTTGAAAATATCTAACCAAAAAAAGTATTAAAAATAATTGACAACAAAGTATAAAAAGTAGTGTTTCTTCCGTTTCCTGAAAAACAGCAAATTTCGACATCCAAGGTTTTGGAAGGACAGCGACGATATGTTTTTCAAGAATGGGAGTGACATATTTCAGATGTTGGTAATTGGGCTGGGTCGTTGCGCTAGCTTTCATTGGTCATTGGGCTGGATTTGTTACGCGGATCTGGCAACCCTGGTTCAAGCGAATGCCATTGAGTTGAATGTACAGCTTTCTTCAGGTATTATACTCCTCCTTGGATGGGATTAGCTTCCTAGTGATACATTTACACAAAAGATTTTCATTCTAACAGTAGGGAAGGAAGGAAGACGGTCTTTATTAAATATTCCAAAAAATATTAAGTCATTTTCACAAGCTATGCTCAATACATTTTTACAAATAAATTACCAATGCCAAAACAGACACGTGAGCATATACTGTATTAACATAACTGTATTTTCAATAGCTTAAACTACTTAAGGAATGATAAACATGCCTTTGAATCAAACGATAAAAATGTGCACAAAACTATATAAAGAAGATATACAATATAATTTAGACAAAACATTTTCTCCTTATGAATATTTGCCCGGCTCGGTGAAATCAAAGCATTTCAACACAGAGCGGAGCAAATTCTTTGTCAAACCAGCAATGCAAATGTAAAGCTACAGTACAGTGAAAGAGTTGTTGCTTGTGTACTAGAAGTACACGTGTCAGGCAAACTCTAGATACAAGGCAGAAACATCAAACTGCGTGATTATGGGGTGTCACTATGATGCTGTCTCGACATCACAAGCTGTGAGCTGTTCAGTCCAAGGCACGATAATCCGGTTTTAGTCTAACCACCGGTTCCTCTATAGTGTGGGGATGGCAGCTTTATGGATGTAAAAACAATCCTCATTAACTACAGAACCCAGACTCTGTACGCTGTAGTCCCTGGCCAGCAGGGTGTTCAAGTCCAGACCTGTTGAGTCGTCCAGCAACGTCACTTGACTGCCCTGAAGGCTGCTCATGGTGCTTTGTGGTTCCTCTTCAAAGTTCAGTCTCTGGAGCTGGGCTTCCAGGGCGCTGGTCAGGGAACGCAATGTGGATCTCTTGTTGAGGGGAGGTTCTGAGCGAGCGTCATCATCGAGCAGTCTGGTTCTCTGCCAGGAGTTTGTCCTAAGTGCTCCTGCGTGGTGTCTCCTGGGAAAGGTGAAGTTGGCATCTTTGAATCTTTTCTCAATTGTAGCGGTCCACTTGGCGTTCTCTCTCAGGAGACAGCGGATGGCCCTCACTGCATTGACCTTGTTCTCCAGATTACTGTGTATCAGAAGACACAAACAAAGGATGAGAGACCGTTTCAGCTGCAGCGGAAAAAAGTTATTCGTGGTAAACACGAGGGTGTGTGTGTGAAAGGGATGTCATTGCGATTTAAAAGAAATATTTTCTTTATCCGAAATAGAAATGATGTCATCTTGATGTAATACTTCTCAATGCATTGTCTTTGAATGCTAGCAAGCATGAATAAGCTTCACCAAAAGGCGGAAAATCTAAAAGTTTCCATCAATTTCATTAGAGATGCACTAACGTATTGGTCGATATAACCTGTCAATCAAAAGAGGACAGGAAAATGCAATGAATTTGTGCTCTGTATATAGAACATGTTAAGAAACATCACCATGTTTGATGTTCAATATTAATAGTCATTATATGAATTTGAATGAACATTCAGACAGTTAAGAAATATTCATTTTATCTTCAAAATCGGTATTGGCAGATATCACTCTGTATAATCAAGATTCAGTATTGGAGAAATTTCGTATCAGTGCATCTCTCACTTTCTTCAAAATGTTACCTGCTGCAGAGCTGAAACAACATCTCCGGTCTTCCCTCCAATTCAGATTTAGTGTGAACAACTTCCCAAACACAAGGGTTTTCAGATCCTGAGAGGAACCAGATGAAAGTTTAAGAGCGTGATAAAACATTAATAACCTACATTTTGAGATTATGACTATTAGAACATTATTTTTTTTACTCGTATTCAGTGGAGGTCTCCATTTGTTTACATTACAGTATGATGTTTCGCACACTAACCTGCTGAATTACCAGGTCGGACCTGTAGGGATGATACAGGAATGAGCCAGCGGAATTTAAACGGATCCAAATCACCGAGCCGTGAAGAAGTCTAGTTAAAGACAACCACAGGAAATCCTATATTAGCAATCATACAAGTGCTGTCAAACTGATTAATCGTGATTAATCGATTCTAAAATAAATGTTTGTGTTTCTATAATATATGCGTGTGTGTTGTGTATATTTATATGCACACTCCCAGCCCATAATCTGAAGAACTATTTTTTGCCACAAAGAACATTTTGTGAAACAGAAAGGTTCTTCGGATGTAAAAGGTTCTTTATGGAGCCATTTAGACAAAAAAGGTTCTTCTATGGCATCGTGAAGCACCTTTATTTACTGTACAAGATTGTATATATAAATGCACACATATGCATTATATAACATATATTGTATATAACAAATATTTACGTAAATAAATATACATTTTATTCAAATAAAAAATTAATAAAGGCCTAATGCATAAATATAATATACACTACACATATTTCTTAAATATATACATATATGTTTATGTATTTAAATATACAGATAAATACACACGCCACACACACACATATATTATAGAAACATTTATTTTGTCATGATTAATCGAGTTGACAGCACTAGATCATACACATGTAAATATAAAAACACACAGTTAACGTATTTCTCAGGAAAAACTCACCATTCTCTTCTTCAGCTTGCTGCTCTCCCGATACACCAAAATGAGCGCTCTCTTGAACACTGGAGAAACACAACAACATTACTTTAAATACAGCAGCGTAAACGCTAAGTTTCCTACAGCTTAACGAGACGGGACTTACAGAAGAGGGTCAGTTCAGGGTCTTTTCTCATACGGCCCAATGAGGGCAGAGGATTCAGCCAACGTGCCGAGCTGTGAATGATTAACTCTCCCATAGAGATCTCTGTCACCTGACACACACAACACACCGATTTAAACCTCACTTCCTAATCATTCAATTACCAAGACGCTGAAAACTAAAGCTCATTTTCTATAGGGGACATACGCAAATTCTCTTTGCTGGATATTCAGCTTTTATTGCATTAAAGGGACAGTCCACCCAAAAATGAAAATTCTCTCTTCGTTTAAAGATTTGACAAATCTGTATAATTTCTTTGTTATGTTGAACACAAAAGAAGATAACTGGAAGAATGCGGGAAACCAAACAGTTCTCGGGCACCATTGACTACCATTGTAGTTTTACTTCCTACTATGTAAGTCAATGGTGCCCCAGAACTGATTGCTTACAAACATTCTTCCAAATCTCTTCTTTTGTGTTTAGTGGAACAATAACATTTATACAGAAACTTGAGGATGAGTAAATGATGAGAGATTGTTTTTGAGCGAACTATCCCTTTAAGAATTTGATCCACACGGTTAATAATCAATCTCCAAACTGTAAATCAGTCTCTTTCCCCATTCCGCTGAGCTCTTTTATTGAAACTAAGCTGATGTTATTACAATTGTACGCACCTCCTTCTCAGCGCTCTGCTCGGCCACTAGCTGGTCGAACACTGTGCCGTAGTCCTCATAGATCTTCTGCATCTCATTAATGTGAAGGGCCACCCTCTCCATAGCCTTCAATGCCTCTGTACACAGACACCAGAGAGAAACAGGTCGAGTCAAGCCAACTTAAATGAATAAACGAAAAATGAAATGAAAGCTTGTTGATGCACTCTCTCATTTGTGGGTTGTGTGATAAACAAAAACTGACATGAAACTCACTCTTACATGAAGTCATTAGTATCACTGAGTGAACTTGGATGAGTTGACACACCTGTGAGATGGTTGTGCTCGTCGCTGTCGGGGTTTGTTAGAGACACCAGCTCCCTCAGCAGCAGCGGGTACTTCAGGACCCTCTGCACAGGTTTGATGAGGTACGACTCCAGCGTGGACGAGTGCTGTTTGGTGGGGTTCCTCGCCTCCAGGAACTCTTTGAACGCCCGGTCTGTTTTCGCTGCGTCACGGAAGATAAATAGAACATGAAATACAACAGGCGTGATCTGAAAAAGCCATCATATGAGAAGATTGAGATGACTGAGAACATTTTACCTCGCTCTAGAACTTTCTGCACCTTGATGTGGTTGGCACAGAAGCCGCTGTACAGCTTAAAGTGATCTGCGTAGTTCAGGAAGGATCCGCTCAGGGAGAAGAGAACTTTCTGTGAGATTGAAAGAGAAAGATGAATTACGTGCCTCAGACATCAAATGCAGGTGATCTGGTTTCATTCTTTAGGTCACCTTGAGTTTCTCGGGGGTCTCCAGTGTATGGTAGTCTGGAGAGAACGTTGTCCTCTCCTCTAGAGTTTGAAGAAAAACCTTCTGGAAGTCCAGCATCTCCGGCAGACTGCCGAACAGAGACTCCATCTACAGCAAGAGATGTGCAGAACAGACATATTTGTAAAAAATATCGCTCAGAACAAAATCAAGTACATGCAGGGTTTGCACATCTTTTAACTAATACATTTGCATGACTGCTTCTGTAGTTCTTTATAACTTGATATGGATCTCCGCAGCTGGATTTCGAAAGCATTACGTAACACAGTGTTGTCTTTGTAGAATGGCGTAACGACTACTGAAAATAGGGCAGTGCCATAACAGATAAAAGCTGACTTTTACGATTAAAATATAATAAAATAATAATAATAAGCAATAACAATTTGTAATTTAACTTAAGTTGTTTTGCAGTATTTTTGATCTATAACACTTTGGTGAACGAAACTATAAATTAAATAAAAACGTTCAAAACTTTAAACTTTTCAATCTTTGTAATTAAATCAAATGAATAATAGTATTTGTATATTTATAGGAACAATCACAACACATTTAATAAAAAGACTTTCCAAACTGAATTAAAAACAAATTTTCAAACAATTTTGTTATTAAATAAATTAAACAAAAATAATAAAACAAATAATAGTATTTGCATATTTACAGGAACAAGCACAACAAATTTAATAAAGAAACTTTCCTAACCTAATTATAAACAACTTTTCAAACGTTGTTATTAAATAAATAAAAATCATAGTATTTGCATATTTACCGGAACAATTATAAAAAAAATGTACTTTCCAAACGTAATTAAAAACCACTTTTCAAACTTTGTAAGTAAATAAAATTAATAATAGTATTTGTATATTTACAGGAACAATCACAACACATTTAATAAAAAAACTTTCCAAAGGGAATTAAAAACAATTTTCAAATTTTGTTATTAAATAAATTCAACAAAAACAAAATAAATAATAAATAAAACAAATAATAGTATTTGCATATTTACAGGAACAATCACAACAAATTTATTAATAAAAAACTTTATAAACTGAAACAAAGTTTCAAAGTTTGTTAATAAATAAATATAAATAAAAAAGTTGTAATAGTATTTGCATATTTACAGGAACCATCACAACAAATTTAATAAAAAAACTTTTCAAACGTTGTTATTAAATAAATAAAATAAATAAATAAAAATCATAGTATTTGCATATTTACCGGAACAATTATTTAAAAAAAAATACTTTCCAAACGTAATTAAAAACAACTTTTCAAACTTTATAATTAAATCAATTAAATCAAATAATAGTAGTAGTACTTGCATGTTTACAGGAACAATCCTTTTATATTCTTTTCATTGATTTCTTGTTGACATTTAATGATTTAAGGCCTGAACACCACAAATGAAATATTCCCTGATATTTCCAAATGTTGTGTTGAGGCAGAGAAACATTCTGGACAGATGCATTTAAACACAGAAGTTTAACCCCAAAAACGTACCTCATCATGACTGAGAAAAGTTTCTCCTTGTAATGGATTCAGGTAGATGTCAAACAGAGATCCAAGGTCCTTAAAAACAGGACAAATCACAGTGTTAGCATAAATGCATGCATGTAAACAATAAACACTCTCAATAGGCATTCTTGATTTAACACATGATGAATCTGTACCTTCACATAGGATTTTTCTGTGTCCACCAGCTCCTGAATCACCATGCTCAAGCGCTCGGTGACGGACATGTGACGGGGGGAGGATCTGGTGTGGCCGTTCTCAGTGGAGTAAGGGTTCCTGTGGACCTCCGGCACGAGGACGGAGCCCTCGGGGAACGTCTGATAGAAGTTACACACCGTCTCTGGGTTCTACAAGAAGAAAGTTACATTTATCGTTGCATTACTTGAGATGTTTTTTTTTCATTTAGAGATCAGGGGCTGGGTCGTCTTCGGGGGGACAACTGGGAACATTTGTTTATTGTCAGAATTTTAGTTTGATTACCGCTTGCTCATAGCACACAAAATGTGGGTGAGGTCACGAATCATTTCTGGGTTACCTCCTCACTCCCTGAACTCTGTATCACTGACCTGGTTCTGAATCAAAACAACACTGCTGGATGAAACAACTAGGCTAAACCATGAGGATCAGTGTCTGTGGGTTAAACGCAGACCCGTGAACCGCAAGAAGGCTTTATCTCCAGAGCACATGTGGTGTGTGCGTCATCGGCCCAGTGCGTGAAACACAGCATCAACGGGGAAAATTCGGGCCATTTGTCATCGTAATCTATGCTGTCAGGGTGTAATAAAGTGCTGACAAACTGATGAATCCCGCTGGGCGGCTCTCTCAACACACAGACGATGCACAGAAAACATTTTCTCTTTTTTAAAGCATTACTGTGTGGGTTGATCTCATGTGTATGATCTGTATGAATTTGAGTGTTGTGATGATCTGAGAAGGTTAAAGATGAGTGTGTGTTTGCGTGTTTTTTCAGGGTGAACATACTGTTATAACATACACTATATTGCAGTTCAATTATTTCAAGGTTCACAGTCTGACACACCAGAATTACACAATGTGTTAAATAGCCCGTCGTCTCGGTTTTCCTTTAGTAAAACATCATTACAGGTTATTTAACAATGTCGGTTAGGCTACAATTCATAGTTGATATTTTTTGAATAGTCTCTGATTACTGAGTGATTTGACCGTTTGAGAGGCTAAAACAATTTAGTGGTCAAAATGTATATAATCAAAATACTGTAGATGGAGTTACATAAACCAATCTTGTGATTTTTTGCATTTACAGGTTTTTTTTAGCTTTTAGTGTAGATAGACAGGAAATGTTGTGTCTGAGTACTGTTTCATTTTAAACGTGAATCTGAACTTGTTTTCTTTGCGGTATTTGAGGTCTGAAAAAAATACAGAGCATCTTTACTGTTATTTTGACCCGTTTCTCCAGTTTTCATTTTCTGCAAATAAATACAAATAGAAGTCATATTTTTATTTGAAATTTGGGAGAAATATTGGAAGTAGATCACATAGTGAAACGAAAATGATCATTTAGCCTAAACACCTATAAATAGAGAAAATTCAGAAAAACTGAAAATAATTTGGAATGGTCTCTTCATTTTTTCTGCGGCTGTACATTATGCCATAAATCTCATATTTTAATGGTTTAATCTGTACAAATATTGCACAAATACGCCCTCCAGATATCACTTTAAGCCACCACTGTGATATATATATATATATATTTTATATTTATTTCTATTAATATATATTTATATTTGTATTTATTAGGGCTGTCGTTAACACGTTACCGTATGCGAATCATTTTTTTCAGATTAACGGGTTAAAATATTTATCCATTTATTTTGTCATCCTTTGTCTAGCGTTACATTATATAATCCCGCTCTCATTCATGTATTCATAAATGATGTTATCATTGAAAATGATGTTGTTTAAGAAATCTGTTGTTTCTACATTAATTTGGAGAACAAATGTGAAATTTGTAGAAGGTAAAGGTATATTTAAAAACATGAATGTTATGTGCAACTAATTGTGATTAATCAGATTGACAGCACTAGTAATTATATTTTATTATAAATGATAAAATATTGAATTTTTATAACCCAGTGCAAAAAAATGTTTGTGTTTAAAAATATATATTTTTAGAGGTTTTGAGAGGACAAAAATTATAATGATTTGTGCAAAACCGTTATCAGCGTGAACACTACACAAGCAACAAATCTGACACAGACAAACTGTAAAACTAAAATCAAAAGGAATCATTTACACAAACATGAAATGATTTAAATTCTACATTAATGTGTTGGAAAATAAAGTTTTCAGCGCTATTTGTATTTTCCTGTCCATGAAAGGGTCATGAACAGGTCATCAGGGCATTCACAAATTGATGTGCCCATTGGAGCTTAACAGCCTAGACATATTCACAATATAACAATGCCCTCTCGTCCCGTATGGCTAAAATATCCTATGTAATGTATTTTTTCAATTCCTCATGTTTCTAAATATTCAAATGTCATTATACCAAAGATCTGCAATATAATGTATATACCAACTGAGAAAGACTGAGAAATGTTGTCAGTACCGGCGAGACGCGCTCACACGCCAAACACGATCTCAGGTAATCCAGCAGCCTCGCCAGCGTGTTCTTCAGCATCTGATGGAAAATATATTCCTCTTCATCTTCCACACTGTACTGACCCAGCAGCCAACACATGACGTCTGACCTCTCCTCTATACATGTACAGCACTACATTACACGCGACTCAAAGCATTCTCTCCACTGCAGGTGCATTCTAATCTCTCCGACACTTTTTCTGAGACGTGCGTCTCAGCGTAAACCTGGATTAATAGTCTAATTGACCATATGCTGCTTTGTTACGTGCCTCACATCAAGCATTTCAATGTAGACATTTGTCACTGGACGCATAACAAACAAAACTGAAATTTACAGGAAACGTTTCGGCATTTTATCTGAGAAAAACACGAACGTTGTCATGTGTTGCTAAGAGCTTTGGAATTCAGTTGAGCACGGCTCACCCTCCACGTGACCTCACAACAGACACCGTCCCCCTGATCACGCCAGCCGATCTCTCAACACAAGCAGCTCACACCTCTTAAATCTCCGACAGCACGGCTGCACACATTCCCCACGCTTACCTTTCTGCCGCCCTCAGCCTTATCGCTCGCCTCCTCCAAACCGGGCGCCACGGAGCCGTCGGGACCGTCCCGCTCCCGTGATGCCTCTGATGGAGACAGAGAGGTGGAGGAGATGTTGTTGAAAGAGTGGTTTGTTAGTGAAGTGAGATGTATTGTGATAAACACAGACGAGTCTCATTTAATGGACTCATTTAATGGACGTACGTGGATTTGACCTTTATTAACAGCCATTGATCTGATCTCACTAACAGCTGGAGCAATTTAGACGACCTTTGAAGTTGCTCCAGGACCTAATCTGTTTATTTAAGGTGTTTGCAAGGCAAGCGTTAATATTATTATTGCTTATTACTTGGCGCTCTGGTATACTTCTATATCTATATCTTTACTGGTACAGTTTAGTGATAATACACAAATAAATTAGTGCTGTCAAATCAATTAATCACAATAATCACAATTAATCGATTCCAAAATAAATGTTTGTGTTTATGTAATATATATGTGTGTGGAGTGTATATATATATATATATACAATATATATATAAATGCACACACATACATGTGTATAAATAACAAATATTTACATAAATATATATATACATTTATATTTAAATATAATTGACATTATGTATAACAAAATAAACAAATATTTCTCGTATTTATGTTTGTGTATTTATCTATACAAATACACACGCCACACACATAATATTATATGAACACAAACGTTTGTTTTGGAATCCATTAATTGCAATTAATCGATTTAACACTACTAAAATAAATGATTACTTAAATTATGTTAAATGAGTTACACATTACTATGCCTAATTAATAACGTATATAAGGTTATATTTAAAACAAACAAACTGCATGTTTAATTTAAGATTCTTGGGATAACTTTATTTTATTTAAGTTTATCTTATTATTACTATATTATTGTTACAAACACACTCCACAGAAAACCCAATCCCATTCCCAACTCTATTTCTGTGGTGGCAAAAAGGCCCTGCGGTGTAATCGTTCTGGGCATTTTGACAACATCACGCTGTGAAACATGTCATCCGTCATTAGGTTCTCATCATAAAGACAGCAGGCGCTTTTCATTTTATTGTTTGCGGTACGTCTCAAGAGGCAAGAGATGCCTGGAGCTACCCACGACCTCTGATTCTTCACCGCTGCAACTTCACAAACAATTCTTTATTCTGGTCTTTCATAAACTTGAACATATTTGGAAGAGTTCCGTCCATTTAAAGTGAACGGAGCATTCTTACCATTAGATTTTGAAGCTATAGGTGAATTGTAAATGCATCTTTCGAAAAACTGTGTTTATCTAAAACGCTGGAGCAGAAATGACCAGTGCCTCAGATCATATGCTTTAAACAACTCACATTGATATAAAGTCAGACAGATAACCAATGAGAAACAAACGATAAACGAGGCGTATGCTGCCCCCTGCTGGCCATAGGAGGTTAGTGCAAAGGAGATGTGCACCGAATCTGTGTGCATGTTAACATGTATAAGATAGATCGGATTTGCTGTCCTACCTGTGGTCAACTGCTCCATGTGAATGAGGTCACACTGAGGAGGTGGGGCGTGATCAGGGTCACCGAGGTCACAGTCTGGCCAGGCGGAGCTCTGGTTGTCAGAGTTGTTCTCCTCGCGTCTGAGGACCAGACGGAGTTCCTGGTGGCTGAAGAGGCTCTGCATGAGGCCGAGGTCGAGAGATGCCACGCTTGTGCCGTTAAGAATCAAGATCTCATCTCCCGCTTTGAGACCTACGGAGGAAATCCATATCATGCAAATAAATCCAAATCGGCCGATTATTCAGAAGCGTATAGAGCCAAAGGAAATGTGGAAACGTACCTTCACTGAATGCCAGGCTATCAGGATTAACCTCGCTCACGTAGACATGACTCCTCCTGGCGCCGTCCACGTGACCCGTGACCGCAAAACCTGCAGAAACCATTAGGTTAGAACAAAGAAGATGGAATTCTTCATGTAAGCCAAGCTATTCATTTTGTGTGAAACAGATACGTGACAATTGTACTGTAACTCACCAAAGTCAACGGTTATGTCAGGACGGGACATGTTCGTGGTAAACACATTGAGAGGCCAAACGTCAAGTTCATCATAGACCTGTTCTCAAACCAGACAAAAGTAAATATGATTAAAGATCTCAATATGAACTCAAACATTTCTCATCCAATTGATCCAAATCCAGTTTATCTCACCAGGTTTCTCAGCAGCTGTGCAGGTGCTGGACTGCGTCTCTCCACATCTCCACCCGAGTTTCTCGTCATGTACAGACAGTGCTGCGCTGGATCCAAGTGCTTAACCTACCCGAGACATGAACATTTGAACTACCGCCGGCCGAAATCTCAGACTGTATAAACTGTACGCTACTTGTTCACAATACCGAGTCATTTTGTGAATACCTTGCATGCGCAGAAGAGCACGTCGGTGACTAGAGAGTCCTGTTTGATGGGCACGTTGATGATCTGACTGTCGGGCATCCGCACACATGCCCGACGCTCCGGTGTGCAGTCCCAAAGATGGCCTTCAAATGGCGCTGTGGGATACGATTTGGTGAAGACGTCCAGCCTCTGCTGATGAAGCCAATGGATAGATGATTTAAGACACTTTAATCCAAAGCCATTTAGAAATGAGGGAGCATTTCACATTTAAACAAGTTTACAAGCACCATTATTAATCCACTTTCACGTTAAAGCAGAAACTTTCTGTTAAAAAAAAGTAAAAAACGTTAAACTTTATAAATTGAGCTGTTAGGAATGATTTAACACCAAATGTCAGTCAAATGTTATTTGTACACAAGTAGTACTCAAAGTAACCTGCAATTTCATGTTTCAAACAGAGATGGCGAAATAGAGGCAAACGTTCTGTATTTACACTGAATTACACTGAAATGAAGACCCTCCCTCATGTCTGAACAGCGTAATGCAGTGGTTCTCAAACTGGGGACCGTGGCCCCCTGGGGGGCCCCAAGATGGATCCAGGGAGGCCACAAATTTTGTGGCATTTTATGAAATATAGAAATTTATCATAGATTTTATGCAATCAAACATCAGAAAAATGACACCACCAACCAAAATAATTGAGGTTTTAGCATTGTATAACTGAATGTTTTTGGTTTAATTAAAATTCTAAGTTTAAGATTATACGTCTTTATATGGGGGGACGCAAAGCGATGCACTTAACACAAAGGGGGCCTTACAACGAAAAAGTTTGAGAACCACTGGCGTAATGTCTACAGATTAGCTGTTTGTTGTGACAGCTGTGTGAGTTGAATGCAGTAAAAGGGGAACGTGCCCCCCTTCACAGGATAAGTGTCCCAGAGATCCATCTCAGTACTGCTGACACCCGGGTTTGACCCCAGGGTGACAGAACAAACCCAAGAGAAAGTTTGAGGTGTGAATACTTTTTGTCAACAAAAAGCAGCTGCAAATATACAACAACAGCGTTTCCTGCGAGAAAAGTTTTGACAGGCTCTAAACATATACCATGTTTCATGTAGACAAATGGAGTGGGCGGAGCTATCGTGCCTGCACAACAACAACAGACATCACGTCATTTGGACAAAAACTTTATTTTGGTTACCTCAGAGCTGCTTTGCCTGTATGGATGACCAACTGATCCAGAAGAACATCCCTCAAATATCTGCATCACAGAGCGAGAGAGAGAGAGAGAGAGAGAGGGAAACATCCAGTACACATTAGTAGATACACAGAACGGCATCAAGGCTTAAAAAAGCAGCATGTTTCTATCTTCGTTTTAATTAGAGACCGTCCATACGAGGCGCCGGCTTTGATACTATTCTGATTGTAGATCTCACCAGAAATAACCGTGAGGTTTGCTAGGAAATAATAAGAGGTCTGGGTGAAATTATAGATCTATAAGAGGAGACAGATGGATGGGGTTTAATCATCAGGTCGGGGTGGGAGACACAGCATGACGCCCATACGTCCTCCCTTATCTGTTGAACACGACTGCTTTCCCTACATGCACATGGTTGTCATATGGATGTATTCTACATAAACCCAAAATATATGGGTCAAATATGGGCAAAAAAATGTTGGGGTAAATTCTCCAATAAGCGAAATAAATGCAGAATACGCACCAACGTTTGGTGAAATCATTCATATTGATTCTTTCCAGGGCTGAATGGAATATATTTATAATCTGCATTTCTCCATCCGTCATCTTGAAAGAATGTTTTTCGTGTTGCAATGCATTCTGGGACGACACAACCGTAAATGATTCTCCCTTAAAATTTGAAATAAAAATATTTCTTTTTACAACGTGCAATTCCCATACAACAGTAGCAGTTCAACTGCTGAGGTATTCATCGGTTTGCCTGACGCTTCCCGTTTTGCAGCTCGAGATGGTACATATGCGCTTGGGAGAACCTCACGCTCTCACATCGCCAGCTGTCTCTCCTCTCAGAGAGCTCGCAGCTTGCAACAATCAACCACATGCAGTTTATGGTAATTCCCGTCTTTGGTAGCATGCGCTATTACAGGCTGTTTTCAGCAGATTAGGTCCATTTAAGGCCGGATCATTATGAGGCTGGAACCCCTGAGCCATCGCCTCTGATCTCATGTACGATGGGCTACACAATGGTGAATGTGGAGCTCACGCACAGAGGAGGAATGCTGATCCGGGACAAAATACAAGAACTGAGAGTATTTCGAAAACAGCCCCTGGACATTCTGACGGGTGAAAGGAACAGGGCCACTGTGTGTTTTCCTGCCATTTGACCTCTAGAGAAAGCTTTGATGAGCGTGTCGGCGGTTGTTTGTTTTATCGGGGGGACTGTGAAAGTGTTTCCCACCCTGACACCTGTGAGCAGCATTAACATGTTGTTGTGAGGGTGAACGAGTAAAACAGGCTTGTGTCGTAAAGCGCTCGGTTCCCCACCTGCCTACGAGCAACAGACTCTCAATCTAACATCACGCTTCTCCAAATGTATAAAAGCCTAAAGGTTTTGTTAAAGCAAAAGTGCCTCGTTTTACATTGAATTTACTTATCAAATTATAAAAAGACCCCCTCTTGGGTCCATTTTTAGGTCCATAATTTCTTATTCAGGAGCCTTCACACACAATGTGGCCAAAGGAAAGTACTGAGCCCGTTGGCCCTAAAGAAAACTGTTTGTTCAGGTGACGAAGTGAAAAAATGCAACCCTGCCTGTTTTACAACGCTACAAAATAGAGATGCACCGATATATCGGCCGCTAATCGGTATCGGTCGATAAAAGCAAGTTTTCACGCTAGTGGCCGACAGTTTAAAAACAGCTGATGATCGGGGGCCGATATATCCTGTCAATCAAAAGAGGTCATTATGTGAATTAATAACATTCAGAAAGTTAAGAAATTTTAATTTCATCTTCAGAATCGAAGACAGATATCACTCTGAATATTCGGCCATCTGTATCGGTGGAGAAACCTATCGGTATCGATGCATCTCTACGACAAAACTTTAATTGTTTGGTGGTACTAAAAAAGTGTATAATTGTTATGACATATAGCCACTTTGACATTCGCTCAACCAAAAGGTCTAGGTGACAAAAGGTGTCAATTTTACTTCTTACCTATATGCTGACAGTATTAGATAAACAGAAATATAGTATGTAGACAAATCTTACAGTCAGTCTTACCTGTGACAGGGACTGTCTCTTTTCACGGTTGCGCTTGGTCAGACTGTCCAATCCCTTCTGTGAAGAAAACAGGAGTCCGCGTTTGTTCCTCATCGCTCGAGGCTGAGAGCGAGAGCGTCTCCTCAGGGTCGCCTCATCACGAGTGCATATCTGCACAAACACACGCTCATACTCCTTAATATTTCTCAGAATATCAATGGTGTCTAATGACCTTTTTCTGGTAGACCGGGTTTTAATGAGAAAGCATGTGACTGTTCCGTACCAGCGCGTGGAAAGACGAGACAGAGAAGATTCCCAGACGTCCCAGCACCATTTTAGACGGCCGCCCGGAGGTGGCCAGCAGGCCTTTTGGGTTGGGAAGCTCAGTGCCCTGTAGACTAGCCAGGTAACAGCGCATGCGGTAGAGCTCGAGATTGAACTTTTCCAGGTTCTGTTCCCATTGCAGGATCTGTGGACCACACATGATATAAATGACATTTTTTAAATACAAAAGGAAATGCAGAAACATAGAAAAATGAAAAGCATTTCAGAGTGGTGGAGGTCAAGAAGCACAACACTGTCTGTAACAGGGTTGAAGTCCAATGATGCAAAAATAAAACAAAAGCTCAACTACCGATCTTTATTATAATCTTAAAGTTGCGAATTGAAGACGACGTTTCTAACACTGATTTTTTTTTTTTTTTTAAACCAAATAAGTTACCGAATACAGTTTTAATA
The DNA here is from genome assembly GCF_024868665.1 of Triplophysa rosa. NCBI lineage: Eukaryota > Metazoa > Chordata > Actinopteri > Cypriniformes > Nemacheilidae > Triplophysa > Triplophysa rosa. The sequence continues at coordinate 22,220,957 of NC_079904.1, forward strand.
ACGCGAGTACTGTTGATCTTAGCAGGCCATGTGTGCAGGTACCCATTCGGATGCAAGTTTACTCTGAGCCTCTGTTTCCTGGCTCCGTTCAAAATTGACATCATTCATCTAATTGCCCAATTTAGTAAAGCACTCATCTGAATGGCTCAGTATGTCCTTTAATCTTTAAAAACACGTAAGCATCCACACACAAACACGTCCGTTTTGACCTCACCTGGCTCTCAATAGCCTTTCTGTTCTTCTGGTCGCTGATGACGGACATCTGCAGCTCAGCCATCTTCTTCATTTTGCCGTCCATGTCGATCTTCTGCAGCAGGGCTCTGCTCTCATTCTCCAGGAGACGCACGGTGTCTTCCTTCCCCTGACGCTTGGCTAAATGTGACGCGCTGGCCGAGTGGATGGCCGTCACCCAGTTCTCCAGGTCTGTTTGGTTTGCAGCCTGCGGATGAGAGGTGGGTCATGAACCGCTGCGTGTGCTTTGCTAATTGACGTTAAGTGTACAGTCTAGTAACAGCTAAACCATAAGTTGTTAAGACTGGCCAAGATGAGGACTTGGGCAGGTAAGCAGCGCAAACAGCATATAAACCATTGAGTCCATTGAGAAAAAGCTCCAAAGAACTCCAAAGACAGTGTAAGTGGAATATATTACCACACAACATTATGAAAACACATTCTATAAAAACATTATTCCGGCATCAAAGCTGGAAAAAGTTACACAAACTCTCCGAGGCACATGTGAGGACACGCTTTTTTAAACGTGACTCTGAAAGAAAATGTCTGGACAGGAGTAGCTGTCTTACCACAAACCGTTATTCTGAGTCAGAGGAACAACAGTTATAATATAAAGCATAGCTGGCCTTTCTGAACTCAACACTGACCGCATGAAGAGCATGCACTTAAAGTGAACACAGTTTTCTCTTCTATGCGTCACAAAATACCAGCATATGTGATGCCGGTGAATCTCACAAAATCTTGGTTTCCAAAATGTTAAACATGATCTTTAAAAAAAAAAACTTGCCTCTACAAATTTCCTTTTTAGGGATTAAAACCATGGTCTGACATCTCATTACCGTAACTACCATAAAAATGTCAATACCGTAGCATGTTTTGCTAAAAAAAGTGAAGCCAAGCTTTTGTTCATCGTGTTTTTATAGATGTGAAAAAACTACCTGTATCAGTAATGATTATCAATATTGTGATGTACAAAGTATAATGAGAGAATATGAAACTTTTAACTAGAGAAAGAGACCAAATCTGTAAACCTGTAGGACATCCAATTATTTTGTAGAATATTTGTTTATTTTACTCTGGTTAAATTATAACACATCAAGCACTCAGACATAGCTCGATGCATCCCATTATGAGATACATTATTTAGCATAAATGTAAATACAAAAATAATTTATTCTTTTGTTTAAATTATTCTTTGTCCAAGTTAGAGAACACAAATATCTTTATTGAGAACATTTTTTGGTTAAAAAAATTTAAAATCATTACTGCCATTTCAATGGTTTCGTGAAAATGACCCCATTTTATGTATGAAAATCTAAATCGACCACAACAAAAAACGCATGTCCCTAAGGATACTACCAAATGCCTGCAGTACTGTTATATGAAAAGGATCACACACCTGGAAAAGATATACATCTCCATAGGCGTTACTGAGGCAGAAGACATTCTCTTTCTTGGGATGCTCAGGGACTGCCTGCACAATACTGTCTTCAGCCAGAACCGCATAACGTGGTGAACATTCCAGTTCTGGAGACGTCTTTCCATTGGACTCGCCTAACAAAAGCGTACACCCTGCAGGAGACAAAAAGCAATTAGAGCTTAAAAAACACACAATATTTTGAAATAAAGATACTGAACATTTTGAACTACAAACAACTTTAAACACATTTTCAACATTCTCTGAAAAAAGGCCTATCAAAACGTCTTACCTTTGAGTGTGACCCAATACTGCCTCCACTTGCGTCGCGCTACCAGCTCCAGTTTACGGTCCTTGTGGAGGGTAATGAGGGGCTTGAAACCCAACCAGCCAGCCCTCCGCACAACTCCCTGCTCCTTCTCAAACAGGAAGTCCATTTGCTCCAAAGAGCCCATTGAGCCGCTGCTGCTCTCCCCTTGCTCCCCCTCACCCTCCCAGACCTGTAGCACATCGGCTGTTCCACTGCTGCTGCCCGTCTCCAGCCCCTGCATGAAGTTATCATAGATGTTCTGCCTCAGAGCAGCGCCCTGGTTCTGCTGCCCAAGTGGTCCTGTTAAGGACCCCGAGCACTCTAGCTGTGCCTGGGAGGACATGGGGTTCCAAAATGGTCTGGATTCCACGGCTTCACCGTTGAAAACATCGGAAAAGTTCAGAGTGCTTGGTTCCTGAAGTTAAAGAGGGCAAGTGGTAACATGATTGAGACAATGTTGTACAGACGTTCACAATATGCTCAACAATACAGCAGTTACTGACTTTTCTATTGAGTATGATATCTATGATGACATCTGCGTAATAATAACCGATAGCAGTTAAGCAGGAAGGTCTGCAGTGGTCAAGTCACACTATTATTTTCTCACCTGCAATCTTGGCTTTTTCCTACTCAAACTTCCCGTCCAATCGCTGAGGCGGCGGATGCGACTCTTGAGCAAGTCCTTCCTCGTGTTCCCGTCAGGAATCGATTTTCTGCAGGGCAATGTAAGGGAGGTGTAATGCTGGACTTCCTGAGTGTCCTCTCGGGAACTCACATCCAGAGAAGAGGTCAGTGAGGCTTGAAATTGACGAGTGTCCTGGAGACGATCTGTGGTTGGAATGCCGGCAGTAGGGAACGGCACGGTCATGTTAGGATTCGTGTAGAGGTCAGACAACCCATTCTGTTCTAAATGCAGAAGGACTGAATCCCCAATGCCACTGTCCTCTTCAGCGCGGTAGGTGTTGTATTCGTTACTATTGCAGTCGCTGCTTGCATACTGACTGCCTGTGGTTCGGCAGGTGAGTCCACCAATATGGTTCTCAGGCTGTTCTGCAGCAAAGCCATTGTAAGATCCAAAATCAACCGTACGTGTGGATGATAGTGTGGTATAACCGCTGCTGTTGTCTGAAGGCTGGTTGCTGGTAAAGACGTTGTCGCAAAGCTCCGTCCCATTACCCCAAGGTGAGTCATACCATGATTCCTCAGAGCTGAGAGAGCTCCCGTTACTGGCCCGCTGGGTAACATCAACAGGTCCACTGGGACGACCACCCAGCTCACCGTTCAGCTCCCGTCGGGCCTTAGTAAACTCCACTCTCAGACTCCCATCCTCTCTGAAAAGTACTTTGGGGCTGCTTTTACTATCAGGTAGATCAGAGCTCATTCTCCTTATCGGAGCCTGAAGACTGCACCCTCCAGTCTGCTGTGTGTACCCTACAAAGAAACCATTTCCCTGGAATAAAAAGTTGTCGTAGTCCCGGTGGCTTTTGGTGAGTATTTTGTCATCAGCTCCCCCTTTGATGCAGTCATAATGGCGGGAAATGTAGGGTTGACTGTTCTTGTGTGATGAAACACCATTTTTGGCTTTGTATCCAGGGGTGCTCTTAGAGTTCCTCCACCAAGTGTGCGGGGAGAGGACGTCATCTTTATGCGGGTGCAGCTTCAATGAGCCGGACTTGCCCTTACCTGGGATGATGAAACTACTGTACTGACTATCTGTGTTGCCCATTCTGATCTGTAAGGAAAAAAGACAATAAAACAATTTACGCATCTATCAATCAATATATCAGTTTAATCTATCAAATATTACCACCAAATTGCATAAAACATGGTATCCATTTACTGTGGTTACTATGGTATCCATCTTTGAAAGAATTCTATAGTATTTCCATTCCTAAAACATCTGTTGACGCACACATTTAGGACAAATGTAATATTAAGTGACCTGTTGTAAAGGCAGTTCTCAGAGCAGACAAAGCTATTCCGTCATATTCCTTTCTGACGCGTTCTCTCGCTGTGAACGTCCTCTTTTCCTTCTCTTCTCTACGGCCGACTACTCTCCGCTCCGGCCCGGTGCAGCATCTGACCCTCACTGAGACCCTCCTTCTTTCAATGTCTCTCTAACACAGCTGTTGCTCTCGATCTCCATCGCTCATCTGCGGAGAAACAGAGGAAGGGAGGAGCATGTGTCAGGAACACACAGCCAGCTCTTGTGTGGAGCGCAGTCTGCAGTGGGAAGTCCCACTCCCACCCCCAAACTTAAACAAGCCTCACGCTTCTGTACCGCTGCCACATTCCATGACGTAGCACTGCAAGGCATTACAAGGGCAGACTTCATACAACCCCACTGTTTATTTTCAGGCTAGGAAATTCCTCACAATTTTCCTTCGTTTTATATGGTCGGAGCCATAATGATTTAGTAAGTCGATCCCTCGGAGCAACGTGTTTGGACTGTACGTGAAATCCTCTGACTATGTTTGTGGTACTGTAAAATTGTTTGGTCGTGAAGCCTTTTCATGAAGAGATTTTGAGATAATGAGCAGAATTTCATTAGTAGCGGGACAAGGATTCTCCTGGCTGCTTGGGAATTCTCATATCCTGTAAACTTTATTAAAGGCTTGGGGGCTATCTAGTAGCATTCACACGTTAAAAAATACGTTTTAAGTTCATTTTTACATCTGTTGGGGGTTGACTACAAAACTCATCCGTGACCTTTAACCCTGGAGTGAGCACTGAATGCCGCCGAGACAACTTTCATTCACATGGCAACGCGTCAATGAAGCGAGGGACAGCGACTTTGAGATGCAGCAGGGAGACGGGTGGATGCTTCATTATGATAAGTACCAGCAGGCGGTGTGACGTTATGCTTCAAACACTGTGGCTTTGTAAGAGCCGGAACATCGAAGCAGCCAATAAGTTTTGTTCGTTCCAGACGCCGGGCCGCAAGGGGCTGAACCAGGGCATTGTGGGATTTGTGTGACGGCCCATTCAGAAAAGATGATCTGAATGGCAATCGCTCACATTGTGCATCTTTCTTTGTGTCACACTGGCCATCTGCTGCCCCACAGAGTGAGATCAGTCACCCCCGACCTGCGCAATTCACTCAGCCCGTACGAAACATAAGAGCACGCAGTGCCAAACTTAACTAGAACGCAACAAGATGGGCCATGTGATGAGTCAAAGGCACTTGTTGAAGGATGCACGGCAGTGTGTGTGTATTGTTATGCATAGGTATTTCCATCTGCTCTTGACACTGAGCATCACAGACTTTCAGACTTTTAATCTGTGGCGCTACACTACAGCAAACATCACTATTACTACCTATTCTTAAAAAAATGTCAAATGTCTTAATTCTTTGGAACACAAAAGTTTGCATTACAACTCACTTTAACGCTTAATATGCTGGCGTAAGTTGGAGTCTATGCAGCTTGATGACCATTTTCCACATACTCAGATAGGGTTTGATGAAAAAAGATGGATAGATGCAATGGATTTAAAAGCACTAAATATTTTGTAGCAAAACTGTTAGCCTATGCGGGTTTAATTTTGAAGGCTTTGGTTTCTTGTCATTCTCCCAAGCTGACAAAAATGTTCTAATAACGCTTTGTTAACATTACCATTTAGTTCTAAAAAAAAAATTCTGAATTTTTTTATGTTCCACTAAAAACGTTTTTACATTTTTATAACATTATAATAACATTTTGCAACGACATATCATGACATAAAATAAAATAGAAAATGTTTTTTTATTATTACTGTAACGTCAATATATTTTTTTTTCTTTGTGAGCAAACATTGAGAGAACTTAGACAGAACGTTAGTTCTGAGAAAGTTTCCTGTTAGCTAAATCAAACCAATAAGGGAGTTTGGCAGCCTAATACACGCATGCACACACACAAATATAACACCCAGAAAACATTGATTTAACAGTGATTATGTCTGCCAGGCTCAAAGAATGAAGGCATTATAAAAGAATGTATTTTTTAAAGGATGGTTTTGGGAGGAGCCGTTTTGGGCGGCGGAGGCAGCTGGCCGCCTGGAAGACCGACATGACTGAGCCTCTTGTTTGACCCAGCATGCCTTAACTACCAGCACACCACTTTTAAGACAAATTACCACACCAATGACAACACATAGCCCTGAGAGAAGGAGAGAGAGAGACTTTTGTTAAATCCAGGTGTTGATTAAAGGGTGTGATCGTCTGATAAAAAATAATGGGTTGGATCAAAGCAGCAGGCAGGAAGTGGGGAGTTGCCCTTGATCACATGACACAAACACACTTTGTTAGATTCCCAGCAGATTTTTCTGGAATATTGGGGTATCGGCTCATGCAACACTAGGCAATACAGGAAATGGCTTTTCCATTTGCTTTGGCAGCTGTTTTGTCAACACATCGACAATAATCGTTGACGGGCCAAGGTCTACGCGCTGTCAGACGCTGTGCTTGAAAAATATTGCACCATTAATGCTAACAACATACAACGGTGTGCCAAATGGATAATTTCCAAGAAAATATTTTGTGTCAATTTATGTTAATCCTGACAAAATGTGAGGATGGCAGATTCCTCAGTTTGTTTACTTTAATCTATGAATATAAGTATGCAACATAATACCTTAAACTTTGCATAAAATCATCTGCCAAATGCGGAAATGCCGCTTTTTTGGCCTAAAATGTGGTTGGGTGGTCACCTAAAGATTGCCAATGCAAGTAAAACCGTGCATTTTATTATGCATGCATGCACCAGTATATAGATGACCTAACAGCTCACAAAAATGGACTACAAGCAATTTTGTTTTGATGGGGACTTATATCTTGACAAAATAATTATTTTTCAACAATGTAGAAGCAAAATAAAAGAAAATAGAATTCACAAGTGGTGAATAAGTACGTGTTGCAGGCTTATGGCTTTTCCTGACAGGAAAGCTGTTGTCTGCGTCACAGAACAGTCCGTAGAGGAAGGAAAGCACTGCTGTGAGTTGGCTCACAGGAAGTCCGGGTCAGATAGAGGATAACGTCTGTATGCGTTAGACCATTTCTCATGGGAAACTGCACTAGTGCCTGGATAAAACACAGCAAAGCAGGCTGGACCAGAGCTGTCAAGGGAGACGGTCTCATAGGCTGCTGCCTGTGGGCAGAAAAAGAGTCAGCGCTGGTATGGGTGTGCTCTTCCATCTGCATCCGCTGTTCTTCTGCTCTGTCGTGAGTCGTGACCATTCATTACTCACAACCATCAAACTACATGCGTGTGAGGAGTTCTGCTTTATTTTTATCCGGAGTTGGATAATAAGTATTTTTACTTTACTCAAGTACATCTGTACTTTTTCTGTGTTTATACTTTGTAAAAAATTGACTTCACTAGTACATTATAAAACACATGTCATACTTTTTACACCACTACATTCCATAAATACATTTGACATGTTTTTTTCTTTAATGCTATAAAATAACATTTTGACCAAAAATACTTTTATATACAATTTTTACAATACAAGTATTACATGGGGAAAAAATCAACATGCATTAATGAAATATAGTCCTTCATAAATGTTTTCCATTATAAATGTTCTTAAGAGTACTGTCCACCTCTGTTTTTTCTGTGCTAAGGTCTGTGGATGATGTCAAAGTCCTTTTTAAGCGAGTACACCCCTCATCTTGCATGGCCCTGAGGCAACTATTTTTACTCTTTTGTCTGTTTTTGTCTCCAGTCTACTGCAAGTACAATTTCTATCTACTTGAATGGAGAAAGACAATTGGAGAAATTTCCAAAGCTTCCAAAGTCTGGAGATGAACAGTAAATATTGCTTCTTTCAAATAAACCCCAAAATGTTTATTAGATGCAGATTATGTGCAATATATTTGCACTACTCAGAGGGTGCATGTTTGCATGACATCATATATCCATGTGTCTGGGTTTCAAAATTCGACCTTCACGTGACACAGCATCACTAGATCTGTTTGCTTTACCCTGGAGAAGGACTAACATTTGACCACTGCTCTGTTTCAGCACCTGACACCATCAGCCGTTGCCGACCGCTAATGAGCAGGATGCTGCGGTTACAGCAAAGCCAAAGTAAACACAGCAACCCAATACCTAAAACACATAAGCATCTGCACACACAAAATCAACACTGCTTCAAATGAGACTCTAGCGAGGAAGGCGGGACGAGAGTCGTGGGGCAGGAAGGCGGGGCCGGTGGCGTGAGTGATAATGAGTATCAGCTGTACGCGCACCGGTCCCGCATGGCTCACGGGGAGCTAGGGAGCATAAGAGGACGAGCGACGGGACTGCCGACGAGAGAGGACCGGGCCCGGAAATAGATTAAGTTTGTTTATGTGTTCGTGTGGCCGGCAGTCGACCGTGAGGTGGCTGCCGGCCTGTTATTTGCTGTTTATTGTTTATTTATTTTTGAATGAAAGTTTTATGAATGTTCGCCGGTTCCCGCCTCCTTCCTTCCCTACATTGAACTTTGCTACATTGGTGCCGAAACCCGGGAGGAAGGAGGGACATGCTGTCGAAGGGGCCGGTGGCGTGAGTGATAATGAGTATCAGCTGTACGCGCACCGGTCCCGCATGCCTCACGGGGAGCTAGGGAGCATAAGAGGACGAGCGACGGGACTGCCGACGAGAGAGGACCGGGCCCGGAAATAGATTAAGTTTGTTTATGTGTTCGTGTGGCCGGCAGTCGACCGTGAGGTGGCTGCCGGCCTGTTATTTGCTGTTTATTGTTTATTTATTTTTGAATTAAAGTTTTATGAATGTTCGCCGGTTCCCGCCTCCTTCCTTCCCTACATTGAACTTTGCTACAGAGACTTTCTTGAAAGTGTTTTGCTTTAAATGTGTATGCGTATACAGACTTGAGGAGTGGGAAAAATCTAAACCTTCATCAAGGAATTTATAATTTGATTGAATTATTTGTTGCACAGTACAAGTCCAAGGCTTCATTTACACTTGGCATCTTCTGTCTTGATCTGATCTGATCAAAAGTGGTCATATAGTTACCTGACTCACTGTTGCCATTTATACCTGATAACAATATGTTTCAAACGTGTCTTCTGTTTTTCGTTTACAGAATCCCGTGTTTCAAGACATACATCATATAGTGTGTTATTGCGATTAACTAAACCTTTTAACATAATAATTCCTTTCAAACTCTGTTTTGCAGATATATCATGTCACACAGCCCATGACAGTTTTATGTACAATGTAGGGGTGTATCGATTCTTCTTAGTACGATATTTTGCGATGCAAAAATGTTACGATGCGGATGCGCATCGTAGAGAGATGGGGATATTTTACGATATGATGTTTAATCTATTCGTTAAGCGGTCAAGATGCTATCTACTCTGCCCCAGCGCGTCACGTGTGCTTATCTCACATATGTGGTAGAGAGAAGTCTCTGTGAGAAGGGGAAGCACAAGACACAATCTGTGTCTTTACGTGATTTACAAAGCGTCTTATTTTCCTTCACAATCACCGGGAAAACACAGCAAACTTGAGCGTGATGGCTTGTGAGTCACCCCGAAACTCATCACTAAGGCAAACACAAACGTTTTTACATGCCAATGTTCATTTATCCGCTAGGGTGAGTTGCTGCATAACTTTAAATGCAACATAAAGTAAGCCAAAAGCAGTGGTGTAAATTATTGGAGTAAATGTAATTAGTTACTATACTTAAGTATCTTTTTGGCTACTTTGTAGTTGTACTGAGTATTAAAGATATTAGCAACTTTTACTTTCTACTTGACTACATTTTTTTTTAAGTTGATGTACTCTTTACTCCACTACATTTGTAATGACTAATGCAATTAAATGTTACATTTTGCATTGCACTTAACTTTTTCTGCAGCAGTTTATTTCAATATTTCCATTTACAGGGCATTGAAGGTACTATATCTTAACTTGTCAACAAGGCTTCATTATGCGAATGCGGGTGCATTATCAGGTAGTTGACATCGCTGGTGTTTTATGTGGGAAGAGGACATGACTGCAGCCGGCGATAAGGTTTTTACTTTTGTAATTTATCCATTTTACTGAAGATAGCTTTTTGAAGGATATTGGTTTCCTTATGAGCACTTGAGCTTAACTGAGAATTGGGTGTTTGTAATAGACGTATAGGCTATGGTGTCGACCTTGATTTGTTGCAATTTTGAGGTGTTCAGTTTTTTCTCCTCACAAATCAACTGTTTCTTGTTTTGCCATTGACATGTCTTTTAAGTGTTGAGGACTAGTGCTGCTTTGAGCCTACATTCAGTATGAGTAAAATACTCAAGTACTGTTAAAACCAGATACTCTAAGGCCGTTTTAAGATTGGGCTCATTTGCTGCGATCCAAACTTGAATGCGATTGTTCCCGGCGCCCCCAGCAGCGTTGGTTTGGTTTCACACTCAACTTGATTCTGTCCAACCCTGGTGCGTTTGTGTTCATCTTACGTCATCAAAAATGTGCACGACACATGTCAGAAAACAGAACACGGATCAATATATTGTGTTTTTATTAATTTGGTGCTATTATGCACAGCACAGTTTTTGACATTTGGGTTTACTTTATGCGTGTTGCATGCAGACTGCTTTCTGCTGCTTGCAAACAGACTATTTTGAGGAAACTGTGGATTACCATTGACCTGCTGCTGATTCCACTCGCAACGCAGAAATACGATGCTTGATTCCAAGGTAAATCATCGACACTATCATGTGTTTTATTGAAGGAAATACATCGTAATCGGCTTAAACGCATGCGCAGGTCACTTTACTTCCTCATCAAGTGAGCACCCGGGTCCGTGTTGCTTTCATATTCATGCTAACCGCGCCACAGTTCGAGAGCAACTGAACTCAGACCAGCTCCTTCAGGTAGTCTCGGGTTCGGTAGCCAGGTGTGGACCCAGGTTCACCTGACAGCTTTCACATTAGCGATTTTTCATGCGAACCGTGCCCCTTTCTGAACTAAACTTCAAGTGTGAAAGCCACCTAAGATTTTTACTCAAGTCGTTTTGGAATTCGTGACTTGTAACTTGTAATGGCGTAATTTTCACTGCAAGGTATCTGTACTTTTACTCAAGTACGGTTTCAGGTACTCTTTACACCTCTGGCCAAAAGAAACCAGCGCTGTCCTGTACCGATTAGAGAAGTGATGAAGTGAGTCGTACTGTACATTAAAAGACTGAATGACATGCTAAAGATTGAAGTATGTCATTTGCATGACAGAAGAAATGTAATACAGTTTATGTAAAATGTCTTTTTGAAAGATAATTCTCTGTCTCAAGCAAAGACAGTGCAGCTTCAAAGATACGTGAGCCAATGGCGTTTGAGTCTGAGCTCTGTCAAAGCATTTCATTGGTTGAATGTACTGAATGAATACGCCCTTAACCGGACGAACGAGTCAATTGAGTCAAAATGAGATTGAATGAACTAGTACATGTTGTTCATGGTCTAATATTCTCTGTGTTACAACAATGCATATCCAGTAGTTACTGAACTTTTCTGAAAAATAAAAGTAAAGACCTTGTTTAATTTAATTCTAAGGTAAAGTAAATTATGACAAAACAGTTGAATCTTTGTATGGAACATTTAATTACACCAATTAAATTAGTTAAACCAGTTAGATTTTAGTAGACTAAATATAATGTAGATTTCATCGACTAAAACTAGACTAAAAGTAAAATGATTCGGATGACTAAAATATGACTAAATCTAAATTATATTTTAGTCAAAAGACTATGACTAAAACTAAATCAAATTTTGCTGTCAAAATTGACACTGATCTTAATTCTAATTTCATGTTAAATTGCACATTTTGTCAGTGACAAACCTGCAATACAGAAGGTTCAGTTAATCCTTAAAATGTTTCTTTATTAAGTTGTATGTGCAACAAAGAAGTTACTGAAATTGTTAATATTTTGAAAATAAATGTTATTTGAATTTAAGTTTCATGTTTCAATTTTGGGCAAAATATTGTGATGTATATCGTATCGTGAACTGAGCATCGAGATATGTACCGAATCGTGAGCTGAGTGTATCGTTACACCCCTAGTACAATGTACAGTATAATTCCACTGATATGCTTATTCTCTACACAGATAAGAGATCTTAATTCTCTCTCACACATATTCACAAAGAAAAGTTATTTCCTTTTGCCTTCCTTTACTGCTCTTGAGCCGTTTCCTTTCAACAGGCCACTGACCAATCACAAGCCATCTTTGTTTTAAATAAAACACAGTGAAAGTAGTCCACCCATCCATGTCTGTTCCTGTCAGGCAGTTTGGGTCCAACATGCATGGGAACCGGGTTGCTGCAATTTTCCCTTCACATTCATTTTACACTTGTTCTTAGTGATGGTCATCTAACAACCAACAACCAAATGTTTTGTGTATTCCTTAAAACGCAATATCTAAAGTTTTAAAGCACAACTTATGGAACAAATTTTGTGATTTCAAATCCAACACAATCTCACGGCAAAAACGTAGCTATTTTACGAGGTGGCAAATTTTGGCTAATTCGTATCAGTTTATACGATCTCAATCGTACATTTAAGTACAATTTGCTCTCAAGACAGTGACATTAGGTTTAGGGGCGGGGTTAGGGGTGGGGCTTCAGTATTGCTTTTTTAATAGTAATTGTACGTTTTTGTATCCAAACGAATTTGCTACCTCGTAAAATAGTTACGAATTCCCGTGAGATCAGGGGCCTCATTTATAAAGCGTGCGTACACACGGATTTGATTGCAGAGTGTGTATACGCAAAAATCAATGGGAATGTTCATATTTATAAAACGGTCTTGGGTGTGGAAAAGAATCACACTTACGCACTTTGAGAAATGATCATAAAATCAAAATTTCTACGCAACATTTTAAAAATGAGGCCCCAGGATGTTCAAATCACCTTGGGCCTCACGTTGGGTATGGGCAATTCCAGCGTTATGGACGTGACATAAAAATGCTCAGAGAATGAATTTGTTACGATTATATTGAACCATCTGTTTATATTTTACTGAACCCTTGTTGATAGAGTCTAAACATAAAAAATGTCAGTCTATGAAAAAAATGTACCTTTAAAAAATGGGAAATAAACATGCGTTATGGATGTGACAAAAAAAGGACGCGGTTTTTGGGAGACGATAAACTTTGTAGGATTTCTATAAAATAAAATGCACAATCCTGAAGCAATAATACCCAATGAATGGAGAAGGGATGCCTCTTTATAGAACATGATATAGTTACTTTATATTCATTTTCATGTGTCCATTTATGAGGAATATGTAGTGTTATGGATGTGACAATCCTGAAAATGGCACTTACCTGACTATGAAAAATCATGCACTAAAAATAAAACAAATGCTTTACAAATTTGAAGAGAGATCTCACATGGGTATTTGAACCACCAAATGTTAAAATCTGTGCTGTTACCATAGTAAAAACCGCTGGTAAAAACTTATTTTTTTCGTGGTAAGGTTGACATTTTCACGGAATTGCCCGTATGCACAAAACGGGGCTGTAAACGTGTGTACACCACTATCCACGCAAAGGTTGTGATCTATTAAAATCAAACTTGACAGGAGAATGTAAGCAAACTCTGACCCATGCGTACGGTACGCACATTCTGGAGACAAGGGGAAGTGGCGACACCGATGCCGGGTTGTATGCATATATGCTTACATCGGGGAGGAGATTGGGTCGAGATACACGAGGCACAGTCTTCCCCTGACTGGGATTAATAAAGGGAATTATGTGCAGGTTCTGGCGTACGCATGGTTTATAAATCTGAAAACTTTTGTGCGTGCGCACACTTTAAGGGTGAAATCTACAGTTTTATAAATGAGACCCCTGCTGTGAAAAAGACCAGCACCAAGCTAACATGAACCAGTTTAAACCTGCCTAAAATTCATCCTGGTTTTACCTAATCTTTTCAGCAGAAAAAAGAAAAATGTATCCTTAATCTGGTCCACTGGTCCAGTCTCTTTGTTTTATCATCTTCTCAATATACAATTTGAATGCAGTGCACCTCGTCAGTCTCTGTCAGTCACACCCAACTGAAGGTCATGAAACGACGTTATGCTGAAATTGTTTTCACATTCTGTCATTCTCAGCTGCTAAAGAAACTTCTCTGGGCTGAAAGGAACATGTAAACAAACTCACAAGAACCTTTACTGTTACATAACCGGGCTGCAGATTGTGGTTCCTGTCTACACCAAAAATCTGATCTCACCACCGGGAATTGAAAGAGGCGTTTCTCTTACACAACACAGAATGAGCACTGGACAGAACGGAAAATATTATTGGAGATCAAATCTAGCCAGAAGTCATAGACAAAGCCAGAAGAGAATACATTTAAACATCTTAATCACTTGTTGGTTTTTCGCAAAAGCAAACGTAAGTACAAGAATTGCTTCTCAGGGATTTATATTAAAAGAAGGATTTGAGCTATGTTTCAAAACCAGAATGCCATTAAAATCACGTTTGAGTTGGGCCAGTAAGCAACTAGAAACCACACAATAGTAGGCCCAGGAATATTAGGGGCCTTTCCATAACATTATGAAAAATACCACTGTATTTGAAGGATACAACTTACAGAGAACGGTAAGAGTTGCACGTTTCCTTTTTAAAATACGCCGAGTCAGACGATTGTAGGTTACATCGCAATATATCTGTTTTCACTAAAATAGCTAAAAGATGTTCACTTTATCAGCAAAACTGGATAAATCTAACTTGATTAGTATTTTTAAAATAATTGAAATACTATTTGGCCAGTGGAAAATAATGAGAAACTATTAAACAGTTTTATGGATATTTTGGTATATTTATTCTAAAACATAACAATGATACTGGATGATTTTTTAGTAATGTAATATGTATGGCACAAATGGCATTTATATGCTAATCTATATGTCATATTTTCGTAATTTCTTGTACCTTTGACGGTGTTAAACATTGTGTCATGTGGATTGGATTATGCATGGAAATTATATCCAGATGAGGTTATGCATAGTAAAACTATGCAATGTAAACTCTATGGTGATTTAGGGGAGGAGACAGGGTGGAGATGCACATTTAAACATCTTTCTCTGACTGGGTTTAACAAAGGGATTTTATGCGTTATGCGGATTTTTGTTTTTTAATGCTTCTATAAATCTGAAAACTGAAAACCTATCTTTTGTGCGTACGTACACTTTTAGGATTAAATCTGCGGCGAGTTTTACACATGAGGCCCCAGGAATTTGCGTAGGCAACCATTACTCGATTTTTACAAATATTTGCATTTACTTCACCACTCGAGCAATCAAAAGGGGTAAAGTGAATTTTGGTATATAGAGGCACATAGAAGAAAGTCTTGGTGGGGAAAGAATATCTTTTCTATTCACATTAAATCCTTAATTTTACAGGATTTTAGAGTTTCCAGTTAACCGTTCCTAAGACTCAAACCCTCAACTGGAATATCCAGCAAAGCCACAGAGTCCAGACGCACAGACTTCTGATTAGGGTTGCACGGTGTACCGGTGCTACGGTAGCATCGCGATGCTAAAGCTTCAAAATACCTGCGATGCCTCTCTATTTTTTAAACGGTAGTATCGTAGTACCGTAGTTAATGTTGCATATGCGCATTTATATTTATTTGAACACTTAATCTGCCTTTTTGCGGTGTTCATCTCCAAAATGAATGTGTGTTTTGAATGTTTCTGACGAGTTAATGATTCAAATTGGCGATTTGAACGAGTTGGTTAAATGATTCACTAACTCAGTGGAAAATTGACGCCACCTACTGGCCGTTTTAGTTCTGCATTTAAAGTAAGCCTAATATTTCCCTTTATAAAGACTGCTTTATCAATTCAATTTGTCCAACATTTGAATTAGTTCCTACGTGAAAAATGATCTAGTGTACTTTAGTATTTACTACAGTAAACTAGTAAAACTCATAGATACTAGTGTTTTTGAGTCTTATCATAGTAAACATTTAAGTATACTAAAGTATTTATAGTATTTACAAATGACTAAATGTAAATGTATTTGCTACAATTTATCCAATTACTACAGTTAATACAACAACATATTCTAGTGCAAAGTATAATACAGTTTACTATAGTAAATACAAAATGTTTAATCTAAATCTGTGTTTTTTGTATAGATTTGAATTATATGGCACAGCATCGTGATACTACTTGGTATCGAGATACTTTAGCTGGTATAGTATCGTAAGACATGTTTATGGTACCGTGACAACCCTACTGCTGAACTCAGACCCTTACTTAAAGAATTATATCTTTGAGAAATCTAGTATTCATAAAACATTCCTTTGAGCTTTGTCTTGCATAATTCAATGCATGTGTTATCGTGCACGATATATCAGTGCACATTATTGTAAAGACTAAATGTAAACAATCCCACAAGATCAAAGTATAATGAAAATATAATAACGCAGCCCATAGTGGTTAGTTATTCCCTCACTGAACTGAAATGCTAAAACAGTGTTTAAAAACACTGAAAAGGGTCATTATGTAATGTGACCAATAACAATTGTTTTTCTTTCAATTAAACCTTTTATTATGGCTTCCCCTAAAAGGGATTTGAGTCTTACCATACTCCACCCCAGTACCACTCCGTAATTCGGCACCCTGCACGTCCAGCAAACATAACTGTACAAAACTGCAAAAAAAAATGTTGTCTGGATGATGGAAAAAATAAAGATTTTGTGTCTTGGGAACTGAAACGAAGTGTGCAGGAAACACATGCACGTGTAATTAAATGCAGCTGCAGCTGAAGGCCGATCATTATTCAGCGGGACGGCCTGGGACAAGCAGATGATGTCATGAGGAGCCTATCTTAAAAACAGTTCTATTTAGCTCTCTGTGTTTACCGTAATAGTGATGGGAAAACGTTATCGTTTTTCGCCAGAGGGTTGAAGCATGCTGAGAACAAAAACAACTCTTGCCTATTAGCAAAAGCAGAGAAAGCAAAGGAGCTGCTGCTTTTCTCCAGTTGGAATCGAAAGTGTTTCTTTGAGCAGCAATGCTTATCTCAGCGAGGTTACGGCAACTCTGAGATCACTTGATAATGAACGGTGCTCAGACGACGCACTGGCGTGTGGCTTTCCCGAGATCCTTTATTAACACAGAAGCGGGATGTTGATAAGATCACATTTACTACTATTAAATAGCAGAGTGGCTGTTGTGATGAGGTCTTTCAGTTTCCAGTGTGGTGTGACCACAGCAAGCCCCCGAACCGCTCGGTGCCCCCCTAACCCAAACGGACGCCTAGACACACAGACCAACGGCTCCCAAAATTACAGCCATGGGTAACCAGCTCTCCTCATAACCATGTGCTATATCACGAAAATTCACCATTTTCTGAAAGTGGTATCGGCATTGGAGACAGACATACACACTGTTTTGACCATAACTGGCTAGTTTAAAATCCATATGTTATATGATGAAACCTACAAAAAAAGAAATATTCACCCAAAACGTACAATTCCGTCATTATTTACTTAACCACATGTCATATCAAACCATTATGTCAAACCTTCCACATTTATTGTATGGAAAAGAACAGCTGCCTCACGTCTTTGGTGGTCAACGAAAAAACGCAATCTCACAGGAATTCGTAACTATTTTACGAAGTGGTTAATTCTTATGAATTACTACAATCTTATGCGTATTGCGTATGTTTTAGTACAATTTGCTTTTGCACCAGGGGCGTTAGAGTCTTATGTTTTTGTACTATTCACATAGTACGAATTCATACGAATTAGCCATCTTGTAAAATAGTTTCAAAATCCTTTGAGATCAAGCTGAAAGAAACGTACAGATTTTAACTTTTCACATAAAGATGAACAAACACTGTGTTAGCTGGTGAGTTAAATAAAGTCAGTTATTGACTAATCTAACTCTAATCTTGTTTTCTGTCCCATTTGCACCATTCCTTTCGATGCTTAGACTGGATTCTTCCCAGACCCCCGACTCAGCAAATTCAGCTGAAAAAATCGAAAAGGGGGTCTGGTTTTGCCAAGGACAATGTCGACCTTGTTTGATTTGGATCGAGGTGAGTTCCCTTCCACCATATGTTGACTTTCCACTTCAGATCCTGTCTGGATGCTCAATGGCTTTTTGGTTTCCAAACTGTGGGTGTTCAGCTGAGAGGCAGCACGTGCTGGTGTTGGATTCAGTTTCTCGCTGGTGCTGAATGAGGAGAGCTCAGATCTCGGGCTCGCTGTAAATGCAGCTTTGGTTTGGCTCTGTAGTGTTATGTACATTCTAAAAACTACTTTTCCAAAGTCCTGTTGCAATGAGATACAAGAACAACTTTTGTTGGTTTAATGGACAACTTTTGATGGTTTGATGTTACTTATATCACAATAAAAGCCAACTATGAATGATAACCTTTTCTAAGAGAACAGACATGGACACTCAAGCTTCAGCAATGACAGCACATATGTTTGCATATTCAATTTATTCAATCTATTTGCATATTATATTCTGATAGGTTTCGTCTCCCTTGCATTTATTTAACTATCCATAGCCATCTTTATTCCCCGTTAAATAAGTTGATTATGTCCACAGACAACAAAAGTCAAAACTTGTCCTAAGTTGTATGGCAATAGCAAAGTGGCTTTAAAACATTTCATGAAATGCAACATGTATCACAAATTTGCAAAAACAAAATCACTTTTAAAAGATCATTATGCGCAAAGCCTATCTGTTCAGGCTCTATAAAATTTGGGCAGAACTGGTCCAAGGGCATGCAGTGAGACTAATTGAAGTTGAACTGGGCTAAAATCACGCCTACTCTAACGCTCTAACGTCTCCGTGGCCTTTCTGCAATTACACGCTTCTGCTGGGCCCCAACAAGCGACCCAATGTCGGGTTTGAGGTGAAAAACAACAGAGCCCAAGAAGCGCCAATGCCTATCGCATGCCTTCATCACAAAGAAAGTGGGTCTCAGCGCATGATAATGGAGGTTAATTAGGGAGAAAATCCAGCTAAAAATTCCATACGGCAGCAGTTCAGACAGCTGGGAACAGAGGCTCCTTCTTCCATCCCACAGCGCAAAATCATCAAGGCACTTCAGCGGCTGGATCAGGGCCGAGAGCCCGCGATGACTAGCGCTGGAAACATGCAACTAGTGCCAGATCCTTTTTGTATGTTCTCTAGAAATGACTCTCCTCTGTTTCTCTCTGATACTGATAAATGTCAAACAGTACAGCTCTAATTACCTTTGCCAAGCAAAACAAACACAAACAGCTTGCTAGCTCGGTCAGCAAACAATCCACACAAAAGGCAGCCACCGCAAACTCTCAAATGTTCATTTGATGGACATCTGGTAATTCAGCCGAGCCAGGAAAGACAGCCACACATCATACTGATTTGTTTCCAAATGATGTGTCTTCCAGGAAAACAACATGTCTTGCTCCTTGTATCTTTACATCAATGCATGTATTCAACAACTAGATTTGAGTTTGATTTCTGTCAAAAATGTGGTTGGTGCTTGCCATGCAAAACTCATAATGAGTAGGGAACGGGGGAAGGGTGAAGCTTTTTGCGGCTCGCCACTTAGGGTCACTCAAGAGAGATGGAGAGAAAGATCGGTACGAGATTGTTCAATAAAGCTTCCCATCCAAAAGATAAAAGCATGATATTCAACTTTACTTGCTTAATGATGTTTAAGTCATTGGAACCTAATAAAGATGCTCTTCCCAAATATGGTTCTGGGTCAAGAACATCTTTTCTAAAATGTTGACACGAGCAACACAACAATCCTATCAAAGAATTTCTAAACAAATTCTAACAATAACATTAACCTTGGGCTGTTCCAAGAATAATCACGATTAATCGCATCCAGAATAAAAGTTTGTGTTTATAATGATATGTCTGTGCACTGTGCATATTCATTTTGTATTTATAAACGCATACATGTATATATTTAAGGAAAAAAATTTTTGAATGTGATGAATAAACTTTTAATCTGAATGCGATTAATCACAATTAAATGTTAAACAGCCCTACCTAAACCCCAAACTAACTAATTTCATGTTGACATGAAAAGCAACCAACCTAGTACTAGGTCTAACCCTAAAATCTAATTGGTTGTAAGGAATGTTGTTCCAGAACCACCAAGGGTGTCGACCCGAAAATGTGTTCAAGGTGTTTTTCGCATCATCAGGGTTCCTCCTTCAACAAATCATCTTAAAAACCAATCTTCCTAATTTGACCAAACAAAGGCTAACTAGGCGTGTGCTACACGATCAATAAGTAAATGACAATAAACCCACGCTGCCCTCGCGTTCATTGTAAAGTGACCTTTGCGATTGAGAGCTAACAATGGCTCACAGAATTGGAACAGAAGGGAGGAACTCCAGCTCAAAGAATTCAGATAAATGCCACAATAATATAAATGAACAAGAGATCCCACTATAGACTGCAATATAATATATTCTTTAAAGAAAACTGTTGTTTTAGAAAAGTACATACGGTATAACACCAACGGCATTTTTATAACTCAATTGTCATAGCGTTAGCAACACAAAGGTTGTGGGTTTGATTCGTAAAGTTACCAACGCTGCTTTAAAATCACCTGCCAAATGCATAAATGTTAATGTATAATAAGTGATGAGGTTTTAAGGAGTCTTTGTTAATCACGACAGGTTTGACTAGCCAACAAAACTAGCAGGGTAATTTCTTACACAGTAATAATCATTACCATACGTGGTTGATACTCCATTGAAAACCTCAACCCTTTGAAAACAAACTAGATCAGCCATGCAAATACATTACAAGCACAAAAGATGCTTGGACAGAATTCAATGTCTGAAACGTTAGAAATCATGTTGCTACGCTGCAGCTACATGTGCTTTCAATCTAACGATAATTATCAGGTGCATTAGCTTCACTGAATAAACTTGGCATGCTGTTGCCACGCCGCCATATATCTGACTTTCACGCCCAATTGAAATCAAACAACAGTGCTCATTTGTTACAATCAAGACGATCTAACAGCTTGTCGACAATAAATTCCCCGTATAGTGGCTGCAGTAGCATACGGCTTCTGTCCAGAATTAACTTAAAGTCTGCACAGCCAACAGTGTGAAAACGAATTAGTCCAAAAATCTATTTATTAGCCACATACTAGTGTCAGACACTATTACATTATATCGGCCATGTATTGTGTTCCTTTTAAAGTGACCACAATCTGGCTAATTTCGTTTCCTTGACGATTCAGAAGATAGCACAAAAGTCATATTTCCTAAATCTGAGACAGAGCCTGGTTACTCTCTTACTGTATGGAAAAGCACCCTCCACGTTAGGCAGGAAGTCATTTTGGTTTGGAACAACATGACGGTGAGGAAATGATGACAAAATTGTATTTTTAGATGAACTGTTCCTTTAAACGTCCAGCACGTGAAGGATTCCTCACAGGAAAATCCGTATTCATTCCTGAATTTTCCACTTTTTCACATTCATAAACCCTTTAAGACCCAAAACGCCTAACTAGACGCTTCTGGCTAACAATGTCAAATATAGCATTTTAGATAGATGCCATCATAAACTGTAGGCAAAACTCCAAATACAGACTAAAATACATCGGCGTGTGCATTCCATTATGATGTGGGCGCTCTGATCAAAAGCCAGTTCGGTTGGGATGTCAGTGGAGTGTGTGCCGGTGATTATGGGGTAGCGTTTCCACGACAGAGCCGTCTTTGTGCCACACAGACAGTCTGCTATAAAACTACACTGAGAGCTGTGGGATGAGCTTCCTTTCCTCAAATCCATGGATTTATCCATGATAGAAGGGTCCACAGCTGATGCTTTGAGCCCCGTTCACCTCAGCTGCACTCAGGGATTCCAGCTGGTCTTTGTAAGCTCTTTGAGATCCATACAAACACTTCAAGATGACAACAAAGACGCACACACACACACACACACACACACACACACACACACACACACACACACACACACACACACGCGCACACGCACACATGCAGAGCCAGAAAAGGGGGGAGGTGACTCTGAAGACACAATAAGGAGGCAAGCGTACTCAACATGAGGTGGATTTCGCGCAGTGTAAATCATTAAGAGGTTTATACAAGGCCCCTGCTATTACTGAACATATGGGAGAACATTATACTGCCCACTGTTACTTACTAGACCTTAATTACTGAGAGAAATGGAAGAAAATCTCACTAACGCTATAATTTATTTGACACTAAGTTAATTGAGAGCAGACCCATGACATTATAATATGAGCGCTCAATTTCTCTGAGAAAGGATGAAACACGTGAACATAGACAGATACAGTTTTCTAGAAAAGTATTTGGATAGCTAAACTTATTAAATGCCATTGCGATAAAAATAAAAACTTATTTGCAACCAAACAAACAATCCTAAATGGGTTTTTTTTTCTTTCTTTCTTTTAAAATGATCGGTTTCTTCAACCATATTGTGTCAGTCAGGGTGAGTTTTAGTGGATGTATAAAGTTCACCTGACACCAATTCACACAGGTGTCCCTAATCACAATATTAACATCTGGCAACCAAAATGTCTCTTCATTTTAAACTGTGTATTTACCTTATTCGAAACTATTTTCTATTTAAAACTTAAAAAGATCTTTGTGAAATGCTCCAGTGGTTTGGTATTTGTATGCAATGATTACATTATTTTACAATCTTAAAAACAGAGAGACAGAGAGAGAGAGAGAGAGAGAGAGAGAGAGAGAGAGAGAGATCAGCCCTTACGAAAATTAACCATTACTGGTGAAAACTAAAAACCAAAAAAACATGGTTACTGTAGCAAAACAATAGACCAATCAAATTGAATAAATACACCAAAAACATGGTTATTACAAAAAATTATTTTCGTAAGTTTGTAAACTAAAAGACTGAATGGGAGACCTATAAGATGTATAGGTTTTCATGCACGATAGTGTTACTTTACAATGTCCTTTTATGCCTAACGCACGCATATTGTTTTACAATATTATGCATATACAAAGAATGTAACGTAATCCACAAGTTGTGTACGTGATCAGTGTGTTGCGCGCAACAGTTTCAATCTCAATTTCACAACCGTTACTCGGAACCATACAGTAAAGCACACTCAAATATTTAAAGACATTATTTACTTACCACATCTGAAATGAAGGAAACTATCGATCATTATTCGTTTTATTCTTATTACACGTCGCACTCTTCAGTGTTGCATCGTTTATGTTCCTAGTCAGAAGTACATGTCGTTCTCTCCTCGAGCTCTGCGTCCAACCATCACGAGCCAGAGCGAGAGCGCGCAGCCAGCGAGTGAAACCACACCTCTCCAAACTCTCTAAACCACAGAACAGTCCTTCACAGAAAACCTGCTTTTTTTCCACTTAGCTACAGCTCAGAGATGTTGTTTGCATTCCACGTGTTAGTATTTATATCCAGCTTTATTTTAGTTCAGGTGAGAATAATGTTCTTACTCATAGTTTTCAGCTAATGTTCAAGTAGGGATAAGTTCCAAAAATCTTTCCTTTAACTTTAACGAAAATATATGCTTTGAAGAATGTTTGTATACAATGAAGTTAATAAAACGGTCTTTCTTAAATGAACACATACTTATGTTCATAGTTTTCATGATTTGCTGCTGTTTTTTGATTTGTGAATTGTTGCACTTCAGAGCTAACTTATTTAAAGGTGCAAAAATAAAAAAGCAGTCCTTATGACAGTAGCCCAAATGTCATAAAGGTGACCGAATCGCAAGATATCTGAAAATACATTAGATACAGTGAGGAATAAACAGAAATCAAATTCACACACAATGTTTCCTTACAACATAGCTCCTGAATCATTCAATTGCTGTGCTTTTTTGTCTATATAACTCTACTTTCATTGTATGGAACAGAGTAAAAAGAGTCAACAAATTCAGTTTAACGTTTTCGTTCCGTTAAAAAATGAAAGTCATATGGGTTTGGAACAAGAGAAAATGATGACAGAATATGTTTGGAGGAACTGTTTCATGTCTTGCTAAAGTCTGAGTCAGTGTATACGGAACATTCGGCACATCCTTGTGACCACACATCATAACCTCTAACGTGTTAACAAGAGGAGCCTGATCTCAATTTCTACAAGACACGTCCAGCGCAAACAACTTCCAGACATGAGTTATTATTTAAACAATCTGTAGTATTACCACACGGAGAGTAAACAGTCAGACACACACACACACACACACACATTTCTCACATTACAGAAAATCTTTATTTAGCCTTTGCAGTTGAATTGTCCACAACTGTCTGACCACCACATCTCACACAAAATCAACCCCAACAGCCATCTTGTCTCTGCCTGAATGTTCCATTGTCACTGCCGCCCTCTGTTTCTCTTTCTCTGTGTCTCTGTCGTGGTCTCATCTGTTTGGTTGGACGTCCTCATTCACACAAACACGCGTCCGTCTTGGCCTCTCACCGCAGCTCCTGATCACACAAACACCATTACACACATCAATATTCCGATGAACACAGAGAAAGATATTTAGAAGAATGCTTGTAACCAAACAATTCTTGGCCAACCGTTGACTACCATAAAATTACTTTATGTATTTTTTGTTCTATTTTTATTCTTTCGAAGCAAAAAGAAACATGTGTGACAGAAAGCAATTAATAACTAAGCTTATTTAGTAATCAATACTTCACGTATCCATGGCAACAGATCAGCATGTTAAACTGAAGCAGTAAATGACGGGATTCACTGGAGGGACATAGTTTATATTTTTAAACTATATATAAGGAAAATCCCTATGTATGCATGTATAAAGTTTTCATATTATTTGGAGGCTATTACATGAATAAAACTGTGGAACAAGCACTGATGTTTTGTCACGAGACATGCAAGAACCAATGACATTCAATGTTATGAACATGGTGCCATATTTGACTTTACCATGCAGGTTTGAAATGAGTTGAAGGTGAGTAAATTATCAAATATTTATTTTTGGGTGAATTACTTTAATACATTTAAAACATTCAAACAATACACACATTTAAAAGTAAAAATAGTCACAAAGGTTAACAATGTTAAAAGTGAAATTTGAACATGGAGGAGATGCTACATAGACACACAGAGCTAAAGGCCGACATTTTTGTTGACAGGACAGAGCAAACATTATAAAAAAATAGAAGTCTCACCCATAACCATGCTACCCGTCCCATATAATTACACACATTCGACAGCAATTCCCTGGAAAATGAACAAACCCGCCATAGGTTTGTATAAGTGAGTAAGAATGGATGCCATTATGAGTCAGG
Source organism: Triplophysa rosa (assembly GCF_024868665.1). Classification (NCBI taxonomy): domain Eukaryota; kingdom Metazoa; phylum Chordata; class Actinopteri; order Cypriniformes; family Nemacheilidae; genus Triplophysa; species Triplophysa rosa. Next base: position 22,246,172 of record NC_079904.1, read on the forward strand.
CCATAAGAATGAGTGGTGAAGTTGGTGCGCTGTGGTGAGTCACAGCTCAAAACCACAGTTCCTCGGAGGAATTCACAGGAACCTCAGGCGTGCTAATGTCACGGCCCACAGACTGATGCCACATTGTATGTTGATATTTAGTTCTTATGTTGAGTTTTACAAAAATCATCTGGTCATGTTTGGAATGTTTATAATGGAAATCTAGTCTTCAGGTTTATAGGAACCAGAGCGGTATTGACCATTCACTGTCTACCCCACTATGTAAAGTCGTTGGGGGTGGTTGCTGGGGTGATACTTTGTGGTTACTATAGTATTTTGAGTGGACTCCTTCAGGTCAACTACTGTCATGGTGAAGCTGAAGTTTGAAAGGAATTTCACTTTAAATGAGTTCACTTAAGAGAAACAATTGAGATGTTTGTAGCAAGATACATAAATTAAATAACATTCAGTTTATTGACACACACAAATAATAAAGCAAAACTGTATGCACTTAACAACACACCCAATGGATTCTATGTACAATAATAATATTGAAAAAACAAATATTTAAATCGGTTGACACACAGAGCTGTAATAGTTTCCAGTATGTGGTCAAACTTTTGGGAATATTCTTCCATCCATATAACTGTCCATCATTCAAGCATGCGGCTGAATGGAAACATCAAGTTAATATTTATTCATCTAAATATTCAGTTAAAGAGCGCTATGCTCTGGGATGGCTATTGTTGTTCTGGAAAGTGCCCATCATCACCGGGCTGGACATAAGTGACCACTAAAAAGAAATATGCTCTTATAGTAAACATCAACTGAAAGCGTTGTAGTTCATTCTCTGTCCAAAACACACAAACGCACACACTTCCTTGGTTAAGACTGAGTGTTGTTTTCTGAGTGTGACCTCTAATCCATTATTTGATATTTGTGAGCGTGTTAGACGGCTGTCTGTTAGCCTCAGGCAACTTGAGAAAAGAAATAGTAACATTGTTATTTAAAGCTCATGTTTAAAAAGCTTTGGTATATGTGCTGGCTGCGTATGTGCAACATAAGTTATTTGTGTCTGATAATTCAGCTGTGCATATAAAATGTTGTGGTTACTACAAAAACATTACCAACACGGCTGAAAATGTGTATGTCATGACCGAAACATGGGATGTTTTGTCAAAAATAAAGTATATTAAATTATCAACTAAGATGTTTACCTTTGATATGATACAATTTGCATATAAAACAATTTTTTTCAAGATGTTTCCAACTGACTTTGACTTTGCACCAATTCTGTAGAATGGCCCAAATATGCACTAAAAGTGGCTCTTGGCCTGTATTCATATGGGAGCCTATAAAGCACCATATCTTGGTGCTTCAGTCGTTCTTCTAAAGTTTTTTCAGCATACATGGGCTTAACAGTTTCAGTTTCAGTTTATTGTTTATATAGCGCACATAAACACAACAAAAGTTGACCACAGTGCTTTACGCAATCTAAAACAACACTCCAAGAAAATAAAGAAGGGTAAAAAAAGAACAGATAAAACAAATAACTAAATGTTAAATGCACGGGACAACAGATATTAACAGGTTTTTATTTGAAAGCGATGCTACATATAGCACCTCAGTCTTCCTAAAGAACTGCTGAAGAACCTTTAAAGAAGCACTATGGTTCCATATAAAGTGGTTCCAAGCCAAGAACCACTTTTCGTGCTATATAGCATCATTTTTTTAGAGTGTGCTTTAAAAACATTATAGTACGGAAGAGTATTAGGGCCAAGCAATAAAAAAATATATAAAACCTTTTTGAGATTAAAGTCATTATAATGCGAAATTAAACCCGCAGTTTTTTGTGGAAAAAAGTTGAAATTAAATGTTGAGAATAAACTCAATAAATTTCGAGAATAAAGTCGTTGTGTTTCGAGAAAAAATTCTTTCAATTTCGAGAAAAAAAACTCGAAATAAAATGTCGACAATGAACTCACTATACTTTGAGAATAAAGTCGTTGTGTTTCGAGAAAAAACTCGTTAAATTTCGAGAAAAAACTCTTTGAGAATAAAGTCGTGTTAAAAAACGTGTTAAATTCTTCTAAAGAGACCCAGCCGCTGATAGTATTTCTTTGTTACTGAAGGAAAGCCTAAAGTATAGCTTGACTAAGTGATACAACTCTGCCATGTCCTCATTCAGTAATACGCAATGAACATGACCCTGATATAGGATAAATGTTTATTCTCGATATTTTATTTCAACTTTTTTCTCTAAATTTTAGAGTTTTCTTCTCGAAACACAATGACTTTATTCTCAAAGTATAGTAAGTTTATTGTCGACATTAAGTATGTAGCAAGTATAAGTAAAGGATAATCCATGCATTAAAATCCTCCAGGAGGCCAAGAACCACCTGACACGAAGTGGAACCTCCGCGAAGTTCATTTAAAATCCTTTAATGCTTGGCTATTCGTGGATTATCCTGCTTATACCATAGTCAGACTCATTTGCCAACTTAAAGCTGATATTGATGTTTACAGTGCAAGTTTTGATCAGACAGGTGAAAATTACAGTTATTTTCGTAAATTAATTTCAAACATTGATCAAACTGACTGGAACTAACTTTTAATGCACACCTTCCACCCAATCAGAATCCAGTATTCAAACTGACTATGGTACAAATCTTTGTTAAAGACCCAGTGAAATCAAAACGAACTTTTTTTGCTGATGAAATTCATCAATGAAGCATAATGCACTAGATTGGAGATAGGGGATGATCCAGACAGTGTAAACATTTACATTAAAGCCTTAATTTCGCGTTAGTGTGATGCGAGTGGTTGACTGGGGCCTCATTTATAACCGTTGCGTACGCACAAAACATGCCCTGAAAGAGGCGTACGCCACTTCCCACACAAAAGATGGGATTTATAAAAACAAACTTGACGGAAAAATTTACGCACCTGCACGCAAACTCTGACCCATGCGTACGCACATTCTGGAGACAAGGGGCGACACAAATGGTGAGTTAGTGAACTTAGATTGCAGAAACTAAGATTGATAAAAACGATTATAAGCATTAATGCCTCACACACATTTAATTTGACCTCGTATCCGTTAAAGATCCACATTATCATGAAGATTAAATCTGCTCAGTTATTTGCGCTTGTATTGAGCGATAATTGTTTCATGCACCTTCTTGTAAAATCCAACTCAAATCTTAAATAAAAATTCTATCTAAATATTTAATCAGCGCTGTCTCACCATCACACTATGAGCGCATGATGAGGAGATGATCCAACTGAATAGGGACAGCATCAAATATGATAACTGCAGAACACAGTGTAAATAAACACTAAATATATTTTCCTTAAATACTGTGCATAATCATCGAATGTCAAAGTCTGAAAATTCAGCCATAAGCTCTCGCACAATCATTTCTCTTTATATTCTCGTCATCAGTCCTAACTATGTCCATAACAAAACAATAGGTTACTGTCGTAACCGTGGTTCTCTGAAACATCGAGTGGAGAGATCCACCTATGGGAAGGGCATCCGTACCTGACCTCTGTAGGAGCATCCAATTGCACCAAGTCTGGCTAGACAGACAGGAGCGCGAGCCCTATGCAAGGTGAGGACCCGCCCCCTCACCTAATGCATAAAAGCTACTGCACGCGCTACCTTTCCTCAGTGAGCATATTCACTTCTCCTGCAGCAAGCGGAGCAAACTTGGTAGATCTCTCCACTCAATGTTTCAGAGAACCGGGGTTACGACAGTAACCTATTGTTCTCTATCATCATCTCGTTTCGAGATCCACCTATGGGAGAACTGGACAGCTCCCTGGTTGCCCAATACACTCAACAAGGGTCCGCAAACCAGAGGACGGTCACCCGAATGGGCGGTGCCAGACTCGTCACAAAGAGCAACTCCGACACATAGAGAGGGAGCTAAGTAACAGATTTACGGGTGACATGAGATAGCATGCACATATAAGTGATCCTGGCAGTGCACATGGAAAACATGTAAGGTGCCAGGAGAAAGCTGGTATATGTAACAGGCGAGATGCTTAGTGACGTAAGTATGCTAAGATCGACCTACCAAGCTTAAAAGGGGTTAAGGAAGGCTATGATGAGCCCACCCCTAAAACAGAATGAGCTACCGGGGTCCTGGTAACATCCAGCCGCTAGTATCTGACAAACGAATGAGGAGAAGTCCAACTAGTGTTTAATTTTGCCCTCTTACGGGCCAGGCCCAGAGAGTCACCCTGTCCGGGTGGGGGTGGTAGATTTCCCTGTTCGCCTGGGACAAGAGGTCCGTGCGTAACAGGAGGGGCCATGGCTGAGCATACAGCAGAGGAGAAATCTCCACCATCCATGGTGCTTTGGGCCACCTGGGTGCTATCAGGTTAAGAGACAAGTTCTGATCTCTCACCCTGGCCAGGGTAGGCAGTATCAGGCAGAGAGGAGGGAATGCATAGAGCAGCACTTGTGGCCACGTGTGGGCCAGTCGTCCACGCCGAGGGGTGCGTCCTCGTCCCGTAGCGAGAAGAACATTTGACAATGGGCGTTTTCGTGCGAGGCGAAGCGATCGTCGGCCACCTGGCCGTATCTCTGCCACAGGAGGCCCACTACCTGAGGGTGGAGACGCCAATCTCTTTAGAGTGGATTCCCCCTCGATAGAAGGTCTGCTCCCCTGTTTAGAACGCCCGGAACATGGGTGGCTCGTACGGACAGAAAATTACAGGACAGTAATTAAAAAGGACAGATGTTATCTTAGCGTATCAGCACATGATGTCCCTGCAGGCGGGGCAAAAATGTCTCTGAACCTTCCACACAGAGAGGAGCTCCAAATAGTTTATATGGGCTAAGTGAAGAGTCTTTGGCCACACACCATTCACTGTTCTGCCCTCTTGTGTGGCTCCCCATCCTGTTAAGGATGCAACCGTCGTAACCACTTTCCACAACATGATCGCTCCTAGAGGAGTTCCATGAGCTAAAAATTCCGCCTTCCTCCAGTGGCGCAGCGCTGTTAAGCAAGGGGGTGTCACTGTTACGGTGCGACTGAGATCGTGCAAGGGGCTGAGGTGCAGTGAAAGGACCCACTTCATATAAGCCTTCATTCTCAGAAGTCCCAGAGGCAAAACTTGAATTGCCGATGCCATAATACCCTGTAATCTGAGACACGCGCGATACTGCACCCGCGCTCCTTCCTTGAATTGTGAGAGAGAATTCATGAAGGAGAGGATGCGCTCCCGCGATAAATGATCATGCATTGTCACTGAATTCAGCTCCAGACCCAGAAAAACAGTGATATGGCTCAGAGAGAAGTTACTCTTGCTCTCGTTCACTCTGAAGCCGAGAGAGGTGATGTGAGCGATCGCACAGCGTGTGTCTTCCATCATTTTCTCCCTGGAATCGGCTATGATCAGCCAATCGTCTATATATGTGAGGATTCTTAGACCCGCTATTCTGAGCGGAGCCAGCCCCGCCTCCGCACATAGACAGAACACTCTTGGGCTCAGAGCGAGTCCGAAGGGCAGATCTGTGAATTAGTAACACACGCCCTGGTAAGCGAAACGAAGAAATTTCCTGTGCGGAGGATATATGCTTATGTGGAAAAAAGCATCTTTCAGATCGACTGATGTGAACCAGTCGTTTTGATGAATTGAACGAGAGAGAGTGCCGTGCATCAACATTCTGAAATTGTATGTCCTTAAACGTTTGTTCAACATTCTGAGGTCCAGAATAGGACGAAGGTAGCCGTCCTTTATCGGGACTAGGAAATAATGAGAATAAAACCCCTGGTTGTACAGATGCGAGGGTATCACCCGTACCGCCCTCTTCGCGAGAACGGAGGAAATCTCGTCTTTCAGAACGTGAGCGGAGCTCTCTTCCATGTGAGAAGAGAAAGTGAAAAAAGTGAAAGTGACCTATTTGTCAGGTATGGTGACCCATACCCGAAATGTGACCTCCGCATTTAACCCATCCAGAGAGTAGTGAACACACGCACAGCAAGTGGTGAACACATGTACACCCGGAGCAGTGGGCAGCCAGGGCCGTATTATCCAATTGGCATTATGGGCACAGGCCCAGGGGCCCATGCACGCTTGGGGCCCAGGCAAGGGAAAATATTTTCACATAACAGCGTTTACGCCATATTCATTCTGCCGTGCGCTTCTCTTTCCCGTGCACATGGAGGTGCACACACAAAACACTGTTTCTAAATTAGGAAGTCTGTCTTTTGATTTAGTCATTTTTACGAGCCCTCCAGCGGCTTTTGTTTAGAAGAAGCGCATAGCGACAAATCTAGCGACTTCTTGGATAAACCTTAGCTTTCATTCAGTGGGAAGATGTCGCCAGTGCTGTCCCGCGAGCGCGAGGTCTCTCTTTCCCGGCAGGAAGAAGTAGCACCGTACGACAGGTAACTCGTGAATAAAATGAGTACAAAACAGCGTTTCCAACAACCTGGCACTGTAATCGACTATTTGGATATATAAATATGAACAAAGTTCGTCTGTAAATATGCACATGGTTACCATGAGGCTGTGTGAAAGAACATATAGTCGAAATCACCACTTTTTATTGTGAGTTGTTAGATGATGTCGCCTCATGAACTGACAACAGAAACTGAAAATATGTCAATGAGAATGATTTTATTGTTGTAAATATAATGAGTTGATATACCCTCGCGGCTGTCTTAAATCTTAAAAGATTGGAGTTTTTTTACATTTATTTGGTGGTGTTTCCTTGCCAATTGTGAATTATTTTATATTGATATAATGTTGAATGTTGATCAGTAACTGCCTTACTTTACCAATATTTAGCCTTCATTATTACATAATCCACAGTGCTTTTACATACATTGCAAAATGTTAAAAAAAATATATGATGATGTCATAATATATATGCTAAAGAAGTATACTTATAATACTCTTTAATGTCGTTTACTGTAACACATTACACGCTTACATAATAACGTGAGTCGCGAGGTGCTTGTTACACAAATAAAGTTTAACAAATGGACAAATTACTCTTGTAGTACAATCACTGCCAAAGACTGCCCATTTAGTCTTTGAAAAAATGAAGATGGAAATATTTTAGAATTGCATTTAAGAATATTTTTAAGAACTTTCTTTAATTTATCTGAAGAAAGTTCTTATATTTTCTCTAAAGAACATGTGAATCCGGCGTGTTTGTGTTGAATTATGGAAGAATCTGATAGAACTGAATTAAAAGGTTGAGGTGGTAGTGTGTGCTTGAATATGCCAGTGAGTTACAGTATGCAGGGAAAGGTCTTAATATTGTTGTTGCTGGTCCAGGAAGGCCTTGTTGCAATCATGTGGTGCAATCATGTGGTGTAAATGATGGAGGATGTGTACAGGTGTTGATATTGTCCTTCAGGTTGTGATCATAGTTTGTAACTTGTCAATGTAATCCTGTATAGGATAGAGGTGTTTCATACACACAGTACCCTAGGCTAATTTAAAACTTTATTGTGCGCATGTGTGTATGGGGGGTCCATAAAACACTTGTGCCCAGGGGCCTCTGAGTTCTTAATCCGGGCCTGTGGGCAGCTATCACTGCAGCGCCCGGGGAGCAAGTTGGGTAAGGTGCCTTGCTCAAGGGCACCTCAGTCGTTACCCACCGGCAACCTTCTGATCACGAGTCCGACTCTCTAACCATTAAGCCACGACTGCCCAGAGGATTCCGTTGAAGCGTGTGTTTTTTTGTTGGCAAACTGGAGCCTGTAGCCTGTCATGACGGTGCGAATAACCCTTTCAGGGGCTGACACAGACTGCCATTTTCTTTTTAAAATTCATGTACCCTCATAATCTTCAGATAAAATCTGAAAATGCACTTCCGCCCTGAAATGACTATCCATCTCAAATGACGTAAATTAGACGGCTTGGCCGTAGCATCCGTTAACTCCTCCCCTTCAACTGTCAGTCTGCTGCCAGTTTCATTTCAAAATAAATGCAACAGCTGTTCCAATTAAATCGCAGTGAAAACGCAAGCCACGCCCACTAATTTTCTCCTTTGAAATTCCTTCTCACTCGGAAATGTGTCAGAATACGGAAGTAAAAACGATTGCATCTTCCGGTTCACGGTGACTTTAAGCAGTGAGCTTTTTTGGGGATCTTTCAAACGTCTATGTGAAAAGTCCACAGGCTTTCGGTCGAGGGAACCGGTGCAGGGCTCTCACTAAATCCTTGGTGTTTCGAGTCATCGGTAGTTTAGATCAGTGGTTCTCAAACCTTTTCGTTGTAAGGCCCCCTTTGTGTTAAGTGCATCGCTTTGCGGCCCCCCCATATAAATACGTATAATCTTAAACTTAGAATTTTAATTAAACCAAAAACATTAGTTATACAATGCTGGAACCTCAATTCTTTTGGTTGGTGGTGTCATTTTTCTGATGTTTGATTGCATAAAATCTATGATAAATTTCTATATTTCATAAAATGCCACAAAATCTGTGGCCCCCCTGGATCCATCTTGGGGCCCCAGTTTGAGAACCGCTGGTTTAGATGGTTAGAGTAAGGTTAGGGTTAGGGTAAAGGTTTCGTAAGACTTGAAACACCAAGGGGCGGTTTCCCAGACAAGGATTATCTTAAACCAGGACTAGGCCTTAGTTAAATTAGGATAATTAAGTTGTTTTAAAAAACATACTTTACAAAAAAAATATTACTGTGTGCATCTTGAGACAAAACAATCACAGTGATATATTTTAAGATATGTCAGTGCAAGTTGTTTTCGATCAAGGCATCTCTCACATTTAAGTTAGTCTGAGACTAGGTTTAAACCCTGTCTGGGAAACCGCCCCCAAAGATTTAGTCAAAACCAACAAGCCACGCCCACGGATCTGACTCGAAACACCAAGGATTTAGTGAGAGCCCCGGTGCAGCGCTAACTTTTGGGTTGGCCTACAAAAATAAGTCATCTCTGCGGTACAAGTGATGCTTCACTAAATTAAGAAATGTAATTATACGGTAAACATTAAATACCTAATAATGAACGAAGACATGTTTAAATGCAAGATGTACAGTGATTTTTAACAATCACATTGCCGTCTAGGAAACAGAGGTGACTTCCGTTCCGCGTGACTTTTCCATTACAAAAACATGACATACTTTGAGGGCAAACGAATTGGGACGCAGGCGCAGCTTTTGGATGCACTAGCTAGTAGCATATGGATCGTGACGTTCAGCCACCACCTCACTCTCTGGTGCCCCCTGTAGACGAACAGCTAAAAGTGTCGAGACCCTTCTATTCTCATGTAAATAAAGGAAGAGGGCAGCAGTCGGATTAACTCGCTTTGTGCTGCGTTACAAAAGCTGGCAGCAGATGGCCGAGTGTGATCTGTGTGTTGAACTTTTCTCAAGCTCTCTGTTAATGAAACTAAAGGAGTTTCTGTCTACAGACACACTCACTCACTCATCTCTCACAGATGGCACGATACAATACTGCTGGTGTAGTCTTCATGTAGCGTCATAGACAGAAAGACACGTTTTGAGACATTTTTCTTTTAACCAGCTGGTCTCAAGGTCAGGTGTAATAGATATACAAGGTTCGTTCTCCTCGAGTTCACAAAGCACCACAAATGTACAGATTTCTGATTTATAGTCCAAATATATATAACATGTTGAGCACATGTTCAACACTCTCAACTGTGCAAAATTTTACAGGCAGTCATTTTTTATTTAGTTTAAATACATGCACATATTTATCTAAAAACACCACGTTAACCTCTGCACAGTTAAATTACAGACATTTACACAATATATGTACAATACTAAAGACACTCATTTACAGTAAAATACTAAAATATGTTCTTTTAAAGAGACTGCCATGTTAAAATAAATGATAATAAAATGAAACAAGCCTCTGAATGTAATGAAGATTTGATTTGTGATCTGTGACAAAGTGTGTGCAAACGTGAGTGTTTGTTTATATTTACACTGCCTTAAAAAGGTTAACTGCACAAAATATACAGTGTTGCAATCTGATTATCATTCTATTAGTGATCAGTACATAAACAAAACTAAAGACGTCTTGCCCACACATTTTCAACTGGTTAATTTAACAGTTAACTAAGCATTACAGCATATATACAAACTCACAGAAAAGTGTGTGACATAAAACATATGAGAAGCTCCAAAAATCGGACAAATGATTTCTACACACACACACACACGCACGCGCGCACACACACACACACACACACACACACACACACAGCTGTGATCTCCTGTAGGTTCACACCGGCCTGTGGTCATCTTCACACAACACACAAGCACTTCAGTTTGTTTTTTGTTTGTTATTTCACAGACTGGTCTCCACATACACGGGGACGGCAGGGATGGCGGCGTATGGACCGGAGACCCCAGACTGCTGTTGGGTTTGAGTCTGAACCTGCGGCTGTTTCTCATTGATCTCCTGCAGGAGGAGGATATTAGCGTCTCGCCACTGTCTGTATTTGGAAACGCTCAGAGACGGTTCGCTCAAAATCTGCTCTACGACCTGCAGATCAGCCTCTTTAGCCTACATCAAAATAGACGTAGAATGTGTTTGTATCTAAGGATATGTTGTAAAATTGATAGTTTCACCAAAAATTAAAGCCTGCTTCAAAACGTTGGTGTTGTCAATACTGCCATCTAGCGTTTGTACACATCCAATACATTAAAAGGAATGTTCCGTAATATTGATAGTATGGTCAAGTTCAAATAACAACTACAGTATCTAGGAGTACAGTACATACTACAGTACGCAGGATACCAGATTTAATGACAAAAACATTTAAGTGATAGTTCACCCAAATATGAAAGTTCTGTCATTTACTCACCCTCTTGTCATTTTGAACCTGTATGACTTCTTTTGAACACAAAAGAAGATATTTTGAAGAAAGTTGGTAACCGAACAGCACCGGACCCCATTCCCTTCTATTGTGTGGACACAAAACCAATGCAAGTGAACAGGAGCCAATTAACAACATTTTTCAAAATATCTTCTTTTGCGGTCTGCGGAAGGAAAGTCATACAGGTCTGAAATGACAAACGGGTGAGTAAATGATGACAGATTTTTTATTTTTGGGTGAACTATCACTTTAAGTAAAAGAGAGGTTTAAAACAAACAATGTAATGCAATACAATTATGATTCCAACGTGTATCGTTTTATTTCTACATTTACACCGTGCCTAATAAATCGGGTGTGTCTCACCTTTAAAGTACTGTTCAAAGCTCGGATCAGATGCAGTTTGTCATTAATGCCCTCGTCTTTACAGCGTTTGATGAAGGAGGACCTAAATTCGTGTTTAGTGGTCGGCTGCATGGCTCCTGTAGGAGACAGACTCGCCTGCTTCAGATGAAGATACAGCATCTCCATCTCATCTGATGGTGGACCTGATGAAACAATATTCCAAGAGCATTTATTTACAGGGTTTCTTCTACACTTTTTCACCAGCGTGTCCACGATTGACATATTTTGCTGTGCTCTGCATGTCTGGAGTGACGAATGTTATCTTTTTGGGTGAACTACACCTTGAAGGAAGGTATAGTTTTTGCATTTTCTTTTGCATGTATCCGTTCAACATGTCGGGGTAAATATACCCATGTACTATCTGTGTATTTTCATGCCTTTGTGTGATTATATGAGCAATTAATGTAAAGTGCTAAATTAATGCTGTTTTTAAGAGACAGATATGCTCACTCACGGTCATTTCCTTTGAATTCCTGTATTTTGCGGATGGGGTCGTCTTCTGAGCTGATCTCCTGCCACGACTCGCTGTCTGCGCTCGCAGTCTCTGTGCAGTTACCCACAGGAGACATCAGCGGGATCATGTCCTGACACGGAGACGAGGAAGAGCGTGGAGGAGGGAGAAAACCCTGACACATCAACACACAATACAACAATAAGTCTCTTCTGCTCTGGAATCTGGACTTCACCAACAAACACAAGAGTACAGCAAAAAATCCCCTTTTTCAATGGATCGGAACTAAAAGGAATATAGATCATCAACATCAGGTGGTTAAACTAAATGTATACAGCCACGGAAAAAATTAAGAGACCATTGAAAATCAGTTTTTCTGATTTTAAAATGGAATATTATAGGTATGCGTTTAGGTAAAATCATTGTTTTTGTTCCATTCTGTGAACTAACAATTTTTCTACAAAATTTCTAATATAAATTTTGTTTCTATTTGCATTTATTTGCAGAAAATGAAAACTGGAGAAACAGGTGGAAATAACAGAAGATGCTCTGTATATTTTCAGACGTCAACTACTGCAAAGAAAACAAGTTCAGATTCACTTTTAAGCAATAAAACAGTCATATTTGTACATGTATTTAGGAAAAGTATAAAAAAATTAATTTAATGTGATAACCTCAATTTATAACACAGCTTTCATGTGTCTTGTCATTTTGTCAGTCTTTCACATTGCTGTTGAATGACTTTGTCACTCCTGTGGTTTGATTTTGTTGTAATTCAACAGACACTGGACTGGAATGACCACAATACATCTAGAAATGCTGATTAAATTAACATTTGGAACGCTCTACTAATTCTTTTCCTTTTCATTTTATATGAGGTTTGAGATTTTTGCAATCTTGTTTGGGACATTGGACAAAATTTGGGATATGTCAAAACTACAAATACTTATTTGCCACAAATAGCTTAATATTATAACAATTATATAATTTTTAATATAATTTAACGTAACTTAATATAAACTTTTCTTAATGCAGATAAAAGTCACATACATTTCATATTTTTTTGAAAATCAAATAATAATATCCAGGTGTACATGGTTTCATTACTTGTTTTGTTGCGATGTTTGACATGTTTGATTGAACTGTTTTTTAACAAAAAATTAACTTAGAATGAAGAGTAGCTAGTTTAAACGGTATTAAAGGGGTGATATATCTAAATATCTATACTTGAGAGCACACGCACACATCAGGAAGTAAGAGCGTAAGCCTGTCCTACATCTTGAAAATGCCAAAGTGCAGTGCCCTTAATGCACATTAAACCCACACCACCTTACTGCGCCGAAGCTGTATTTATGTATTTTGTAAAACGTGTGCAAATGCTTTTTATCACAATGACAAACACCACATTCATATAATGTTTTCACTTGCCAAGTGTGTCCCATAGAAATACCACATGCAGACTTGGGATCCTCACGCTCGCGAGAACACTTGGACCAAACCGGAAATACATAGTCAAGTGTATAGACTGCAAGTGCGGGTATTTAGACAAAGCCCGTGTGTTAGTGTGCATTACTCACGTGATGAGAGCTCGGGGTCAGCTTATCCATGAACTCGGCACACAACTCTGCGGTGTCTGCTTCGTCATCATCATCACTTTCCTCACTGTAACAATCTAGACAAACACAAATCCAACACTCTCAGCATGCAGCTATTATACTGTTGTGTCGGTTTAACTGAGGTTTGCTAAAGATGTCATGTGAACTGAAATAGAAGTGTTTCTATTTGTGACTGAGTGTGAATTTACCTCCACTGCTTGAGTCTGTGGGCGCGGGTTCATTTGAAGCCTGGGTGAGTTTAGTCAGCCATCTGAGAGAAAAATCTGTTTCATTATGGTAACTCTCATCATATCTCGCAAATATCGTCATGGATCATAGCCTACACACTCAACACACCCACAGTTTAATCTCTATTTAGATCTAACTGGAAAACTTTAACCAAAAATTAAAGTGATGTAAAATGAAAGAAAGTTTTTTCCATACACATACTGGATTTTTTTCAGTTTTGATCATTGGACTAGCATCAATGGGCTGGTTTTGTTACGCAGATCTGGCAACCCTGCATTCATGTTCACAAGAATACATGAAGGACACTATAAATAGCTCTATAATATGGTACTGTTATACTAAAATCAGGATGTCCAAGACGTCAAATACCATGCAAAAACAGTTGCTCACAGTAAGTATTGAGGTCTTACAAGCATGCATCTTCATCACAAGATGTTAAGTTGCACGCTGCAGAGAGCTTTGATCACGGTTAAGTGTCAAAGCGGACTGGAGAATGAGTTTGGCCCGAGTGCAATGCAAACATCAAACCAAAACCAGCTCTTCCCCCTCATATGAGCACATGACTAAAACAGATAGCACTTTTTTCACATAATACTTTACCGTCAGCAATAATCTCTGACCACAGTGCCACACATGCGCATTTCAATCACTTTTGAACATTATCGCACTTACTTGTTCATGTCTTTCAAATTCTCAGCTGCAAAGTACAGTGTCAACATCTGAAGGTGGCTTGCTTTCATCGCACTGGAAAAAATGAATTAAAGAAATGAATTAAACACTCACAACACAGACTATTTTTTAAGAACAATGTCTGTGTGGGAGTGTGCGTGTAGATGACGTAGCGACAGCACAATAAGAAAACAACATCGGTCTCTGTATCTAAACTCGCTCGTAGTGATGAAAGTAAAGCACTATTACTTTACTGTATGGGTTAAGAAAGGAAGTCTGTAAAACACTGTCGCTCAGACCGCACATTTAAAGCAGACAGCTTCCTGTGCTAAGTTTACAAAAGCACACTATCAGGACATAAAGAGAAAGTTAGATAAAAATCAGACATGACTCACTTACACACACTTCATATTGTGTTCATAATGCATCCTGTAATGACATCTGAAATGACAGTCATACTAGATACCAGCTTTAGAAAGAGAGTGTAAAAAATGCTTGTCTATGCTCACTGCTACAATGTGTGTGTTCTTGGTGGTTGCCAGGGTGTTGCTATGCAGTTGCTATGGGTGCTTGTTTGTGGTTGCTATGGCATTCTTGGTGTTTCCAGGGTGTTCCTATGGTGTTGCTTGTGTTATACAATTTCTATGGTATTATAATGGTGTTACTATACAGTTTCTATGGTGGTTCTACTTGTTTCCAGGGTGTTGCTATTCAACTGTTATGGTGTTGCTTGTGGTTGCTATACATGTAGGCCTACTATTGGTGTTTCCCGGGTGTTGCTATACCATTGCTAAGGTGTTTCTCATAGTTTCCAGGGTGTTGCTATTCTACTGTTATGGTGTTGCTGGTGGTTGCTATGGTATTTGCCACGGAGTTGCTATTCGGTTGCTGTAGTGTTACTGGTGTTTGCCAAGGTGTTGCTCTACAGTTGCAACGCTGTAGCTGGTGTTACCAGGGTGTTACTATACCACTGATTGCTATGGTATTTCTCATAGTTTCCAGGGTGTTGCTATTTAACTGTTATGGTGTTGCTGGTGGTTGCTATACAGTTGCTATGGTGTTGCTGGTGGTCGCCAAGGTGTTGATATACATGTACTTCTGGTTTTTTCAATAGTGTTGCTACACAGTTATTGTATATGTATACTGTACAGGTATTCTATAAGCCAGCTTTAAGGGGTTGGTATGGTTTTGCCGAGGTGTTGTCGTAGGTTACCTGGGTGTTGCTATGGTGGTTATTTCTAAATTCTTCAACACTTTGTGTGACAATTGACTGACCTCTAGGGCTGCACTATATTGAAGATAATGTGATATATGATAACTTGCTGAATAATGCTATTCTATGATGCACAGTACGATAATGCTTTAATGTCTCACATTCTTTTTGATTATTGATCTTTTTCCACACATCATTCGCTCTGCTATATGCATCAACTTGAAACTTTGATTAAACTTTTGGAATTTCTAAAAGTATTTAGTTATTGCAAACCATTGCGATATGCATACTGCGATGTGCACATTCAGTGCGAAATTTAGCGAATTTCAATATTATGTAGGGATGCACGATAAATTATCAGCCGTATCGGTATCAGCCGATAAATGGTCACTTTTAATGTTAACGTATTGGCCGAAAATAAAATTTAGGCCGATATATTACAGCCGATAAATTATGAATCATTTCCTCTGGTTAACCACTTCAGCTGCACGCTGCTCACAGTTCAAATCTAGTACAGTACTGTCTTTCTGTCGTGATCACTTACTGCTATTAGCAAACCATTGTTGATGCAGTATGTAGATATTTATGAATATATAAATGAAAGGAACAAAAACATATTGTTTGAAGCCGACTGCTGTCTGGTTGCTTTCTGTCTTGAGACCTGTTAGACTTGTGGCTATTGATAACACTTTTCTGGGTTGCTCTGGAAGAACATCTTTAATTTGTTTATTAAATAAACATACCAAAAAAGTTTAAACGTTAAAGAATCTTTAATTAGTGTAAAGCAGGCTTGGTACATGATTTTCAGGGGAAAAAAGGATTTTCAGTCTCAGCAAATGTTATATTAATATTTAGGAACCGTATATCGGCCAATATATCGGTTATCGGCTTCCAATGTTCAAGAATTGTTATCGGCCAAAATGTACATATCGGTGCATCCCTAATATTATGTGCAGCTCTACTGTTCATGAACAAACAATACACACACCTCTTTTCTAAACTAACCACACGATTTGAGGTATCAATCATGCCTGTAGCACAAATGCAGTATAATGAATTACTGCTGTCCACAAACACCACCTAAGACTAACTGTTATTAAGATTCTTAGCAATCACCACAATCACAAACATTTGGTTCTCTTTTTAAAAACACAACATAGATAGCTGTGGCGGCAGCACCTACAAATGCCTCAGCACCTCTGACCACTATATGCCAAAATCGTGCTAAATAAGTTTAACGGACTTACAACTTTTTCTTGCATTCAGTAGCCTGATCAACAGGAAAGTCTCTCAGGTTGATGTAACCCTCGGCTTTCTCTGCCTAGAAAGAACAGAGAAAAGACCTGATAGTCACTTTCAACATTACATAACAAATCTCGATATACTCACACAAACATGGTTCACATTTTCGGTATCATGAGCGCACATTACCACGGGAAAACCACACAGCTTACCGTCTCGGATGTGTACCAGTAGAGCGAACATTTCTTCAGCACAAACCAGAACTTCTTCCACCTCCAGCCCAAGAGCCCTTTGCTTTCTTTCCTTTTGTACAGCCAGCCCTGACAGTCGCCCTGCCCCAGGTCCTTCACCGAGACCCTCCTGCGGCTCATCACACCATTGCCTAACACAGACAAACAGGCACGGATGAAGCTTCTCGTCGAGTTTGAAACATCAATACCCAAGATAATATTACCACGTCTGTACGATGCAGTCAACAAAGACATGATTGCGTCAACACAATCTTCACGCAAGTTTTCAATTGTAAAACCGTCAATTTTACTGGATAATCGTGTAGATTAGAAGAGATCTTTCTGCTTACCTTCAGACCTTTCCGAAGCGAAGTCTTGAAGAGGATACTGAACGAGCCGAAGAGAAAGAAATGAGATGTAAATTAAGCAGTGAACATGAGCGCCCACAGTTCAGAGCGACGGCACTAATAACACAGACGTCTGTTGAGCAAGCCTTCACTTCCCCTTAACACACACACACACACACACATGCCAGTGAGACGCTAACTATCATATCTGCCCTCTCGCTCGCTTTCAGTACACATACAAAAGCTCATTGGCTATCTACATGGGGACTAAAATGAGGACTGAAATAAACCATAGTGGGCAGGGTGACATGTGACACTTCCACTTTTGCTACTCTAAAAGTGAACTCAGTACATTTGTATTATTTCACACTTAGAAACTAATAGTAAATCAAGTCAAATAAATTGTATGTAAAAAAACTCCTTATGGACAGAGATCACATGACCAAGTTACTCATGTTACCTTTACTATTGGACACTTTGCTTGTGGTATAATCATAGCTGACTATTTAGGGCACTTCTAAGGCACTGCTCAAAGAATAACAATGACAATGCTAATGCTAATAGGAAAACGTGATTTTAGGTTCATTCATGTGAGGGTTTTTTGCATTGTGTTCTTATCTGCACGTTTTCTTTCATATTCTCATTACTGTTACATAAAATCATAATATGACATCATTTGTTGTACAAGGTTAAGGTATGGTAGTATTTCTTTGATTTAAGCTCAAATAAAAACGAAACAAATCTCCTTTGCCTCTTAAAGCAAACAATTGGGAATATTTTTGCAAATTTGACCCTCAAATTACAGCTAAGCAAGACACACTTATAAGCATTCTGTGTAAGGCTTGAATAATAAAAATGTGCTTTTGTTTTATGAAATGTCATATCAGTGTATTACAGAAAATACGCTTCTAATTTTATCGACTTCAATTAAATATATACATTTTGAATTCCTAAACATTGATCTTTGTATGTTGATTTCCGAACAAATAAAAAGTGAAATAAAAAGAAGTGGACACTTACTGACTGCATTGTGCGGATCACCTCCACTGTCTTCAGAGACAACAACACAGTCTGAAACAAACACACATGCACATTAATAACAAAACTGAGAACACAAACACTCTTTTAGTCCCTTTTTACGTAACTAATAATAATGTGCAAATACACAATACTTGAATGATGATATAATAACTTATACTTTCCTGTTTGTCAAACGGGTTGCATTGCCTGTGGTGACAATTCAACTGAAGTGTGTATTGAGTGGTCGTTTATTTACTTTCTTCACTCTTATTAGTATTTATTTATGATTAACTCACCTGTAGCCAGCATATAAAATCCTGAAAGTATCTTCCTCTGAAAACAACTCTGGTAGACATCACAGACCTTGCAGAAGATGGTTTGGTTTGTTAGTGAAGCGCCTTTGAACACTGGCGTTGACTTCGGTGTGTTCGAGCCCATAAGGCGCTGCATGACAGGCAGTATCGCGAGAGCGATTCGAAGTTTGTGCTTTCGAATCCCTCCCGCGATACTTTGATGTCATTGCTCGGTCAGTCAGCGCAGCCTCAGAAATGCTCCTCTAATGACGCCTACATTTGCATAATTGATTAAATCACTCCCCTCTCTTCGTTACATCTGACAATGTTCGTTGTTTTTAAGTGGTGTGCATTATATTTAAATGCCTGTCGTTATATGCAAGTGTTATCTAGTGGTTTGTTCAAAAGAAGAACTTTGTATAGTTGATTGTGTGGCGTTGCCTGAGAAAAATCATGTCATCCGCTGCAGTTACCGGCCACTGCATGGCGATATTGCACTATTTATAAAGACAACAATCGAATTACAAAATTATACTGTTTTCAGATAAATCTGATTCGGAATTATGGCAATAAAGAAGAAAGAGTAATGCTGCATTCCAGGCACCTTAGATTCGTGATATTTCCCACCTCAAACCGGTAATAACGTTTGGATTTAGTAACATTTAATAACATTAAAACATTAATGTTGCTAATGACTAGTAACATTAAAATATAAAAAGTATTTATTATCATTAAAACAGCGCGTTTACAGAAAGGATTTCCTAAATCCGACACGTGGAACGCAGGTTCAGTTAAAACACCTTGGTGGAAATTGCCCGGATGTTAGCACTTTTTGATCATCAATGATTGGTTTAAAATATGTTTTTGTATTTTACTTGTATCTGTGTACTGTGTATTTCACTTTCACCGATAGGGGAAAACGAGTTTTAGCCCTTTGAAATACATTAAAATTAGCATTGATAACACGTAATGCTTTAAAAGCACTGGAACTGCAGATAATGTTGTTATTGTAACTACGTAATATATCTTATTCTTGTGAAATTGTATAATACAAATAAAATACAATAAAAAAGATCATGATTAAAACGATTTAAAAGACTACAAGGTAAGATCAACGCAATTGGCTATTTCAAAAGGGGGCTGCGAGGCCATCTTTAATCTAACTTCCTGTTTCAGTGGAAATTACATCAACACAAGGAGGCGGAGCCATTACATTTTCTTCCCAATGAATGAGCACAAACAAATACAGGATTTGTGTGAACTTTATTATGACCAAAATCTTGATTAAAGGTATTAAACAAAATAGAAGAGTATCAAAATCAAGTAATCCTATCTTAACTACTTTATGTTCTAGTTGTACACTAGATGGGTTTGAGTGGTTAACCGTTGGCATCTGATACTGTTGAAATGTTTTATTTAACCATGAATAAATCTCATTACACAACAAAATAATTTATAAGTTCTAAGACATACAGTAGCTCCATTTTGTGAGTTAGTAAAGCAAGAAAGACTTTACTCAGCATGGAAAATATATAACTATAACACTTGGGTTTTACAATATTTTGTAGTACTGAACTGAGACGTTCAGTTTCTGAATTGGATTTGATCCAATCAGGATGCAGAATTGTAATGTAAATGTGACTGTAAGGCATAATTAAGAGTGAAAATAGTACAAAACAATAGAACTTCTAGACATGTAGCATTATTTAAATACATTTAAACAAATTCAGTATGAATAACCCATAAACAAAGTTATCATACACACCACATATGATATGTAAGAAATGTAATCAATGTTTAAAAAACATGAATTTTATAATTTTCCTGTTTTTATATTTCTTTTGTCCTCATTTCCATACTGTTATCTACTGTTTGTGCAACCATGTATTTTCCGTAAGGCTGCTTTACAACAACTTAAAATCGTAAAAAGCGCTCTAGAAATACATTTGAGTTGAATTGAAATGCCACCTATAGAAATATTTTTTTCTGAACCACAATGGAAGAACTTTCACAGAATTTCTCATTTACTCAGCGTATTTATTAATAATTAATAGAGTAAGTTAATGTCAACATTTATTTTTATAAATTTATCTGAAAACATGATGTGGTGCACATAAAAAAAATGTAAATCCGATTTATCTGAATTGTTTTGACAGTTTTGATCTAAGATGTACTGTCTAATTAGGGGCATGTTCAAGCTCAAACCGGTGCGCAACGTTTTGCTACGGTTTCCGGTACTATAGTAGACTGTAACAGTTGCTCGTTTTGTGTTGATGAAATTGAAACAAACATCTCTTTTTTGACTAAGTTTGCTCATGCTTTTTGGGAGGATTTGCATTAATGGTTATTTCCTAAATTTGACAATCTTCCTGATTTAACAAAGAAACATGTTTTGTTTGGTTTGTTTTTGAGGGATAAAACACATGATTTAGCAGTTAACACAATTCTTATTCTTGGAATATTCTTTTTACATAAATGTACATTTCTGAAGACAATTCCCAATTTTTACATATTTCACAAGGATTTATGTCTGTATTTCTTGTCACTCAAGTTTACGAAGGAGATAAATGCCATTTGTTTGTGTAACTTAGTGGAGAATTTGGAACTTGCGGAGAACCCCTAGTGTGTTATTTTTTATTTTATTTAATAATTTTTTATCTTGTATTGGTTTTATTCTGTTAATAATTGCAGTTTTTACAAAGGTATATGATAATTATTATTTTGTTTTGTAATGCTTGTCTGTTGTCTATTTCGACATTTGCTCTTTTGTGCCAGGCCACTTTCGTTTGTAAAATTTCGAATGTTCAGTTAATTAAAAAAACAAAACATGCCTGGCCTGAAGTTAACTTCCGGTCTGTGTTTGGTTATAATGTAACAATTTATTTTAGATTTAATTTATATGATTAGATTTGTATTGATATTATATTACAAATTAATTATATTAAATTAAATGAAAACTACTCTAGTTATTGATACTTTGCAGAGGTGTATCGGAAGTTACGTTTGGGACACATAATGTTTGTTTTTAAAATATTAATGTTGTTGCGCTGAAACTATAAATATCAAGTAATAAATAGGCATTATAGCTCAAAATGAATAATGTCATTTCTTACGGTGTTTACTTATTAAATCACCAAACTTGTCTCTGACTAATTCTTCTGTTATGTGGGTCCTGAATTTGTTAAAGCAGTTCGGTTAATTTCTCTTCCTGTTATTCCAAAACATCCTGTAGGGTGTGGCCAACTCAACTCAACTCAACTCAACTCAACTCAACTCAATTCAATTCGAATTCCGCTGCATGAATTGATAAAGAGCCGATTCCTAAATACTTACTCTTGCACAAGCCTGAGACATTCATTTCAAACATCAGAAAAACTTTGCTTTATAACTAAGCCCACATGCACACCTATTTTAGAAAGAACACTCTTTAAAAAAAAAACTTTAAGCTCTAGTCTTTATCTCCCATACTGTAAGCATTATGTAAATAAAAACTATTTAGCATGCATGTAAATAAACTAGAACCTTTGCAGAAATGAAATAACTTAATGTCACAGTCATTTAAAGAAGCAACTGAAAAATCCAAATAATGACCTGATTTAATTTTTCACAAAGAAACACAGAGAGAGAGAGAGTTCTCAGTAGTGTATTGAATGCTTTTGAAATCTTGAATAACAGTAACAGGCGTTAAACTGTGGATGTCTTTAATACTGGCCAAACTGAATTTTCTCAGATTTAAAATGATAATACTGCACATGGATGGCAGACAGCAGCACAGTCAGTGTGTGAGCAGCTTGAGTCGGGCGATCCAGCTGCTAAGCAGCGAGGGCTCTGATGGGGGTCTCTTGGTGGATTTAGATGCAGAGGGCTTCCGAGCAATGGCTTCTTGATAGGGTATGGTGCCGCTGGTGTGCAGGTCTGCGTCGATAAAACACTGGCTGCCGCGGATGTGATCTACCCCTCGGACGAGCTGGCGTTCACCTCGGGGCCGGTATGGCAGCGGGTAACAGGGTGACTCTTCTGAGATAGTGGGGATCTGTTCATTACTGAGATATCTGTGCAACATCTCATCACCTAAAGATGAACAAGACGGAGTTAGTCATGTGACACAAAATGCAAGTATGAAATCACCGATAATGAGTATTTTAGTTAAGCAAAGTCTCTGGTCATGTAATGATTACTCCCAGCCTCAGACAGCGTGCCAATGAACTGTTTAACAATGTCTGAAGCATGTTGCATGTAAAATGTTCATAAATCACAAGCTCCTATCTGACTGACGGCTTTCATAGCTCAAAACTAATTTTATGTGATGTTTTATAGTATAAAACAAAACGTTTGGGTGGGATATTACCTATTAGGAATGAGAAAAGAAAGAAAGAAGTTGATGTAGAGAGGATACAGCATATAGGAAAATATTTATTTAATTTTGACTTAAGATCTTTGTTAGATGAACTCTGTATATATACAAGAGCACTGTATATTTTGCTTTGTTTTCATATTTATGAAATCAAAGTGCAACAGCGTTTTAATGCCATGTTCGAAATATAAAAATTACGAGAACGTAGTCATAATATTTGAATAAATAAAGTAAAAATGACAGAATAAAGTTGCAGCAATATGAGATTTTGCTGGAAATTTGACTTTATTCTCATAATATTATAACCTTAATTTCACAATGCTGACTATTCTCATAATTTTGACTTAATTTTGATTATTATTATTATTCTCTTTGCTAGAAATTCAATACCAAATTTGTAATTTTCCACCATGCTCCCCGTCTGCCATATTGAATTTTATTCAAAACATATTTTTTCGAACTCGCCCTTCAAAGTTTGTCCGATTGGCACGAAATTTGGTACATGGCATATAGAGACACTCCTGACAAAAAGTAATTAACAGATTTTTGATTGATCAAATGGTTATCATATACAGGGTCAACAAATTCTTAGGCGAGCATGCCAAAGGGTCATGTGGCTGTTTCTTCGTGACACTTTTGTGTATTGACACAAATCTTTGTACGTGTCTGACCACTGGCACATCTTCTCTAGCTCATAATTTGGTGTCAGCGCCATCTAGTGGTCAAACGATATGAGCTATTTTATGTGTACTAAGTGCCTTTCCCCATGTTTTTCAAAATATTTTGCCTTTGTGCCATTGGGCTTGACCCCGTAATTGCTGCTTGCAGCTATATTTATGATTATTATATTAAATATTATTACATTATATTGTATTATAAAAATATGGTTATTACTAATATATATTTTTTATAACATGGCACAAAATGCCGTCGTATAAAGTGTTTGAATTGATTTTTCAAAGTCTATACACACCAGCTGTGACAATATTTAAACGAGATACGACTTTGTTTGCACATTGATAAAATATTGTGGAATCATTGGTTTTAAATTTGCCCCCCATAAACTTTTTACAAGTTCGTTAGATGATTTTTCGTGTTTAAATGATCAGTTCTTGATAAGAATAAGCGAAAAAGTTGACCGGACCTAATACCAATATACTGGACACAAGGATGATACTGGAAGAGATGTCTATGATAACATTTTAAAATGTATAAGTAACAAGTTTTTGTCTCTATTCTTTAACAACGAGCAGACATCAACTCTACAAGTATTCAGTCAAAATGCGTTCCACTTGTTTAATATTGTCTGTGATCTTTATCTTCAAATGAACTCTGGGTGTGCAGGACGTTCCCTTTGAGCTACTTACAAACAGCGTCAAAAATGCAAAGCGCCCCGTGTTATCTGACCTTTGTCCGCTCCTGCCCGTGTAATTGGCTTGTAAAATATTTGCGCCGGCAGCTGCAGATTAACACGCCTGAGCGGCAGTTTACACACAGGCAGGTGTTCGGCTTACCTTTCCTTCCAAGAGCCCAGGGTCTAGAGGGGGAGTCTGACACGCCCAGGCAAGTGTCTACCGGCATGGACACGGGACGTGGCTTCCCTAAAGCACGAGCAACAATGCAAGATTCAGTCTTATTGAACCCTAGCATGAATGTTTGAACAATACCATAATGCTTTCACAAACCATGCTGGTTAAGCCCTTTATTTGAAGGTTTACAGTGAATAGAAGGCAAATATTGAATTCAGTAACTTCACAATTATTTGGGTGGGACTCACCTCTGGAGGGGTTGCGCTGTCGCAGTCGCGCCTGTAGGACGACAGTCTCGGGTGGGTTCATATTGAATTTACTGTCCGCGATGTTTGATCGCCGTCTGTAAGCCAAGTCTAAAGACGAGTTTGGCGACTCGGGACGTTTTGGTCTCATCTTCACAACCGCATATTCACACGTCTCTTCATCCCTGCAGAGTAAGCAGAGATAAAGACGTACTGAGTTGTCTATCTGGATAATATTTGAAGGCAGTTTTGGACACATTCAATAGATTGTAAGAGTCATCAGAATTATACTGACCGTGGGCTATATGGAACGGAAGGTGGAGGAGGAATATGCAGATCTAAAATTGCAGATTTTTCCAGCCGCTTGACAGAAATTTGCTCAGGATTTCTAGACGGCTGGCCAACAGGTGCATGTGATGGACTCTAAAACAAACACAAACAAAAAAGGCATATTCATCTTTCGCTCGGTTTAATTCATATTCACGTACAATAACTATTAAGAAACTCAGTCACATGGTCTATATTAGTAAACCGCTGTTCTACTTTGCCAAATTACACCTTGCATGATCTTGCATGAGCTTTGCATAACTTTCACTCCATTTAAATGATTTTATAGACCTTTGATCTCAACACCAAATTACTACAATACCATTCTTTGTGTAGTGAAGTTTTTCATTTTCTTCTGCTTTGAAAGTAAGCTTTGGATCACAGAATTCACAAGGGCAAGAAAAGACTTGCACAAATGAGTATTGTGATGGTCAGTTTAATTCAATAATTGTGTTCTACTAACAGAACCAACAATTCCCAATAGGTTCCTGATCTTTGGTGGTCTTTTTCAAATTCACGAGTTCGCCTGCCCATTCAGTCCTAATTCAGAACTTCAGAACCCGAGGCTCGGCTCGAGCTTAACACCCCTTGTAATAGACCAACAAAGAGGAAGAATAAGAGCAGAGAAGGTGGAGATGGGGAGGAGGGGGGATGCCAGAAGAACTGACGCTGGAGTGGCACGGAGACAGCCGCTTGTATACGGTCTCAATAATGATTGACAGGACTGAATGTTTAGACTCTAATACACTTCTCAACCACCACAAATTATGAATTACACATTAAAGTTTAGTTTGTCAATAGGATAGTAATGTATGGGTAATTCTCCGAAAAACTTGGTTTCAAGATGTGCAACATGAATTTTTTAAAATCGCTTACATCAACGAATTTCCTTTCGATTCATTTAAAACAAGGTATGACATGTTTAAAAGCATTCAATTTCAAAACTTTGACAGTTAAACGGTTTAATTTTGAACATTTTTTACATAAACATTACCGTAACCATTTAAAACTGTCAATCCCATAGCATGCCTTGATAAAAAAGCATAGACATGATGGCTAAGCAAGTTTTTATTAATCATAGATAATTAGACATTAATGAATAATATTTTAATAGAAAATTATACATGTAACATTTTATAAATGCGGAAAACTACCTGTATCGGTAATGAGAATGAAAAAAAGTCATGTGTACAGCGTGACAAGAGAATATTAAGCTTTTATCTGGACATATATTTAGTAATCCGTTCAATTAAAAGGTAGTGGCAGATGTGTTTCTTCAAATAAAATAAAACTTAATGTAAATATCTTTGTGTATAAAAAACAGTCCTTTAGAAATGATACGGATGATGAGAATATTAGTCATGGACACTTCTTCTTTCCACTATTTAGTCATTTTTACTATACATAAATATTCTGTCAATTATTTTTTTGTCATTTGAGAACATCTAGTAGAACATCCAATTGTTTTTTTCAGAATACTGTAAAACTGTATGAATAGTTTGTGTTATTGAACGAGTTTAGTAGAAAGCATCTTAACGGCAGTATGAACTAACCCGCACTGGGCCGTATTACTCGGGGCATTACCTGGGTGGCGGGGGGTCTCCAGCGCATGTTCTTCAGCGGTGCGGGAGTGAAGCCGCAGGTACCAGAAGGTCTTTTCTTCAGCATTAGTGTCACATTCTGAGGATCTTCCCT
The DNA here is from genome assembly GCF_024868665.1 of Triplophysa rosa. Classification (NCBI taxonomy): domain Eukaryota; kingdom Metazoa; phylum Chordata; class Actinopteri; order Cypriniformes; family Nemacheilidae; genus Triplophysa; species Triplophysa rosa. The sequence goes on from NC_079904.1 coordinate 22,272,847, forward strand.
GAGCTTTGTCACCAGATTCTTCAACTGCCAGCCCACCTGAGATTGAATAAATCAACCATCCAAAATCAAAACAAAAAAATAAGAAATTCTACGTGGGAAAGTAAAGCTTGTCGTAATAATTTAAAAAAAGTTGTTTTGTCATTTTGACAATATTTTTAATAACACTTAAGCAGATAGTCCCTCGAACCGTCATTATTTTACTGGAAAAGCATTTTATGTATATGAATGTAATTGATAAAAAATGCATAAATGTATGTACAGATGGTTTCAGCGGCAACAACATAAACAAACGTTATGTGGCCCAAACTTAACATCCGGTAGACCTCTGCAAAGAATCAATAACTGTTGAGTAGTTTAATTTAATTTATTAAAATGAATATACAATACAATTTTCATATAAATTAATATTAATATAAATTTAACATAAATAATGGCTGTCAATAATTAATCGCGATTAAGCACATCCAAAATAAAAGTTTGTGTTTACATAATATATGTCTGTATACTGTGCATATTAATTTTGTATTTATAAACATACACGTATAGATTTAGGAAATATTTACATGTATTTATTTATATTTACCAATAATTATATATAAACGTTTATTAACTTGTATATATTATATTTTTCTTAAATAAATGCATGTACGTGTATGTGTTTATATATACAAAATTAATATGTCCAGTACACTGACATATATTATGTAAACACACACTTTTATTCTGGATGCGATTAATCGCGATTAATCGTTTGACAGCCGTACCAAACACAGACCGGAAGTTAAATTTGGGTCTGGCGCGTGTCCCCGATGAAACCGTCTATAGATCACAGTGGCATTTGCTGCACTGCAGAATAAAAAACAGTTTATAAAAACGTCACTTTATTTTGGGGTAAAATGAGACCTAAGGAAAATGCTGTAAAGTGCAGCACAATAACAACCAATCAGAAAAAAGCATTGTCTGTGTGAAACACTGGAGATTTCATCACTGCCAGGGTGCAAATCCATCAACAAAATGTCCTGTTGCTCCTAGCAGTTCTGACTTGATTGATCTTTTATTGCCTTTCGTTTTATCATATCACGTTTATTCAGAACAATGTGGGCACTGAGGAGCGTAATATCTGCTGAGTCATGTGACTGCTGTGAGTATCAATGTGGGAAAGCTGATCCCAGCTGAGCATTTGGAGTCTGAATAGCATTATGCAGGACAAACACAAATGGGTCATCATCACCAGCCCAGTGCTTTCTCTTTAAATACCACTGATCCAAAACACTGATAAAGATGATCAAAACAATACAGTCACCAAAGAGCCATTTAGCACACATTGAACGTCTCTCTCTCTCTCTCAGATCAAGTTTACTCAGTCTGCACCATTTTCCAACACAAAAGCTCGCCATCGTTCCTCTTTCCTTCTTTCAGGGTTGCATGTTTACCCATAATCCTTCACACTCTGTGGCAGGTGGATGGACTCACCACTGTTTGTCTGTTGACTTGTATCACCTCATCGCCAGCATGAATCCGCTGAGTTCTGTCCGCCTGGGACTGTGTGCGTAACAAACAGACGTCATGAATCAGTTAAAGCAATTCCCGTCTCCTTTATTACGCTTCTTGGCGATGCATTAGTCAAAGGCGCTAGAGTGGCTTGTGACGTTAAGCACGGGAACATTAAGCTTGGAACACTCATGTCTTGATAGAAGAACAAAACAAAAAAATCACAGCGATAAGTTTGACTCACGTGCTCAGTCGTTCCGGTGATGACGTGTAGGCCGTCGTAAGTAGATTTAATATACATTCCCTGCAGAAATAAACCATATGAAATCATTACGCAATGAGTGAAATACTGTAATAATGCCAGCGGTTACTTTCTCGGTACTCACCAGTCCTTCGCCCGGTTGGATGTTGGCGATGTGGACTTCTTCCAAGCAGGTCATGGTACTCTTTAAGGGGTCGGAGGTCATCCTCATGGTCGCATCACAAACGCCAGTCAAAACCCGTGACTTGAACGAACAGAAAGAAAAGTGTTGTCACCAAACCCGTATCTGCGGTATTAATGATTCACTTAATCATGAGAACTTCAAAGTCTGTGTCCAATTCTTTTTCTGTGTCTCAATGTTCTGCTGTTTTTGTGAACCTTTTCAATACCCAGTCATTTGTATGCTTAATAAATGTTTAACCACTTAAGAAATAAACATCACTTTGACAAATCTGTCAGACGATATACACTTCCATACAGGTGGGCTAGAAAAACCTGTTTATGGTTAAATACAGATGGCTGCCAAGTTGTGATCACATGACCCCTCTTTATTATCAAAGGCTTTCAGATTGAGAATAAATAAACCACGGGTGACAGGCTGCTTCTACAATGGCGATTTTTTTGATGTCACATCACTGCATTCATTGGAACAGGGAACTCATAGCTGGGGATTATTTACACAATAGGAGACCATTCTAGCATGTTTCAGAAAGATCGGCATTCTGACGTGAGGTCAGAGCGGCACGGGAGGATCTCTCGACTTTCGCAGAGACGTGCTGGCTTGTGAAAAACTTTGTTTAACATAAATATGTGTAAGATTTATTAGTTCATGCAATTGTGCTTTTTAAAAATTCATTTCGTTTCTTCAAGCCAACCATGGCCTGGGGGTAGGTAAAATGTGTATTCATTATATAAATGCATAAATCTGCCGAATAATATCAAATAAATAAAATGCATTTTGTGCTGTCTAGCAGTGTTATAATAGTTTACCAAACTTAAAACTTGGAAAACATTTCTGTTTATTCAATTAAAATTATACTTTGGCCTAAACGTTATTGGAAAAACTTCCACAAAACGAAAACTTGAAATGTTCAGAAATAAACTTAAATAAGGCACTAAAATTATAATAATAAACTAAACTACAACTAAAATAAACAAATTAATCTTATATAGTGACATAAAAAAGAATAAAATTGCAAAAGCATATAACAAAATAGTTAACATAAAATAACTCAAATGAACTAGTGCTGTCAATCGATTAAAGAAAATAATCTGATTAATCACACATTTTGTCTGTGATTAATCGCAATTAATCGCACATAACATTAATGTTTTTAAATACACTTTTACATTCTAATAATTTCACATTTAATCTCCAAATTAATGAACAGATTTCTCTAACAGCATTATTTTATGAATGAAAGCCAACATTTTTATATTAGTACTGCAACGTTTTAAATATTAATTATAGCCATTTAACAGTATAATTGAGAGCTATCATGTCTAACAGGTAGGAAATATACAGAAATTAAATGTTTTCAAACACTTTACAGTCTTTATTGCTAAATTCTAAAGTAAATACAGAAGAATTCTCATTAAAGCTACAAAACACATTGAATTCCTCTTTTCTTTTGTTCTTTGATTAACAGTAATGACAGAAGTCACAGCGGCAGGTTTAAGAACGCGGCCCCAGGATGACAAAACAAACGGATGTTGCGTTAAATATTTTGAATGTGTTAATCTGAAAAAAATTAATCACATGCTTTAATGCATTAATGTTGACAGCCCTAAGATTAATGTAAAAAAAGCTAATTTAAAATAATACTAAAACTATAGTAAAACTAAAAACAAAACTATAATAACTCTGCTGTCTAGAAATGTTCAAAACTAGTTTGGTTGTACCGACATAGTTTGGTTGTACCGTCAATTACCACATACAACAATTTAACAACACCTTGTTAGTTTGTAAAATGAAAAACAAAATCGGTATGGACTATATGTATGTATGCATATGGGGTCTCTTAGAAAAGGTACAAGTAGGTTTACTTTACTCAAACATGTATTCATTTTGTACAACAGTCTTTTCTAAAGTTGATCTTTAAAGGGGTGTGACGACTCTAGGTGGCCAATTTTATCACACCAACTATATTTAGATAAATGTTATAATGTTTCAATGTCAACAGGTCAAGTTTAGAGAAGTTTAATCTCACTTATTTTTTTATTTTTGTTTTGTCCAAAAGTGTTAAAATACCACAAATGGCATTGAAAAAACAAGATGAAAATGTATTTCCAGCATCTTTGAGTAGTCACACTTTGCAGAAAAGTTATCTTGGCATTTTATCAAGGAGCCTGGATTTCCCATCTATTCTGGTCTCTTATTGGCTGCCTTTTCTTCATTGTCCAATCAAAATAATCCACTTCAAAAACATTAATATTAGTTCACCCTCAGATATAAGAGCGTAATGTTTTCAAGATTATAGAAATATTTCATTGGAGTTTTTGACTGGTAGTGTACTTGAAGCATTTCTTTAATGGACACCGTTATCTACCACGGGATGCTCCCATGATTCCTGAGGAAAACACCTTAAAGTCCCGTGAACCGGAAGTAGTGATAATTTTTACTTTCGTATTTTTACGCATTGCCGAGTGAAATGGAATTTCTAATTAGATTAAATAGTGGGCGTGGCTATCGTCTTTTTATTTGATTGGATGTATAAAAAATATAAATGGAACTGGCAGCAGACAGTTGAAGGGGAGGAGTTAACGGATGCTCCGCCCAAGCCATACGTCATTTAGGATGGATAGTCATTACAGGAAGGAAGTGCATTTTCAGATTTTAACTAAAGATAATGAGGGCACACAAATTTTTAAAAGAGAATGACCCACATTGATAAACTATTTACAATAAACGCTGCAACATTTCATGAAAAAATAGGCATCGTCATTTTTTATTTCACTGGGACTTTAACACAATACCAACCAAACAATAGAAGTCAATCCACGCTTACAAATAACTCAAACACATCACAGATAACGGCTGAGAAAAGTTTTCCTGTGTGTAAAAAGGCTAAAAACAATACTTTCTACTCACCACTTCTAATATCTTCTCCTCCATTTCAAACACGGTGCAGTCCTGCAATTATAAAGGGAGGATTCACATTGAGATGCCACAATGCGTTGAGTTCCCACAGGAAAATATGCAATGGTAAACGTGAATAAAGATAGCAGAAGTATGTCAGAAATGTAATATGAGGGTTTCGAACAGAATGTGCTGACAATTACAGAACACTCTTTAAATGATATGATTTGGGAAAAGGTTTGATGGGAAAATTGGTGCAGAGGTTCAGAGCTGCGGCTCTTCAGAGCTGACTGAGACTATAAAGAGCACAAGAGCAAAGTCATCCATCACACTTAAGAGTCGCCATGTCTGGAGAGCGAGCTCACGATCAGTGGAACCACATGTTTCTGTCTTCCTCACGAGACATGTGACTTTAGTTTATCAACATGCACAGTTCAAGAGTCAATATACATTTTTTTTTTAAAGAAACTGATGCTTACAATGTGTACAACAACAGAGGAATAGTCTGATAGTGTGTGTGAATCAGATAAAAACTTTCTCTATAAAGATAGTTTTGCTTATTTATGTCTGTCAGAAAAGATATTTACAATACATGTTTGCAGAAATGGACACGGTAACACACCTTCTGCACAGTAGTGGTCAGTTCCAGACAGAGTTGAATGATTTTATTTTTGGTTGAGGCGAAATCGCTGATGCCTGTGAGGGGAGTCCTACAACACAACCAAAGAGACAAGAGTGTGACTCATCCAAACATTCATGAGGTGTTTCAACGTTCAGTTCTGGAATGTGTTTCAAGCCCAAACATGAACTGTACTGTAGTTGCGCGTTTGTGTGTCAACTATCTGTCTTTATGACATCGCTGGGAAAGATTTAAGATGTTTTGACTGAACACCAAGTCAAAACAATAGTTATCGAGACAGCTGCCAGTAAAAATGAGATTTGAAGTGATTTTATAGTACGTCAATGATTAACAGGCATTCCAAGGCACATCATAACAAATTTATGTGCCAAAAACGTTCTACTGGTGGATTTGGTCCAAAGTTTTTTTTTCATGAGGAGAACGTTCTCAACTTAATTTGTTCAGTTTGCTACCAACGTATTAAAACTAGAGATGCACCGATATATCGGCCAATAATCGGTATCGGCCGATAAAAGCAATTTTTTACACTATCGTTAATTTAAAAACAGTTGGTGATCAGGGCCGATATATCCTGTCGATCAAAAGAGGACAGGATAATGCATGAATAACATTCTGAAAGTTAAGTATATATTAATTTAATCTTCAGAATTGGCATCGGCAGATATCACTCTGAATAATCTGCTATCGGTATTGATGCATCTTAAATAAAACTTTTTTTTTTTTTAAAGTAAAAAATAACTTAGCAGATGAAACCAGTTTATCCAAACACTATGAGCTCCAGGAACATAATAAAAATGTTTAGTTACTGTTAATTAAAAAACGTTTTTTACACAGCCTTAACATAGTTGTCAAAACGTTCCCTGTCAGGCGTGTGAAATCTGTCTTTAAGAGAGAACCAGTGTGTGTCTGTGTGTAAATCTCACGTACCTGTCAAGCCAGGCCAGCATACCCTTGGCAGCCCCTATCAGCTCCACTACAGCGGTGAGGAACACATTGGGTGGTTTGCTTGGGCTTCCTCCATCATACGAAGGGTTTTTCCTGCGCTCTGATGCACAGTTGTGCAAGTTTTTGGAGGCCGCCCGCATCTGCCCAACCAGACTCTTCAGGTTATCAGTCTCTACGCCACAGTTCTACAAAAACAAACAACAAATCTATTATAAACCAAACAACATGTTGTCCACCACAATGCTAGGCAGTGTCACAGGTTGCCAGGATGTTGCTATATGGTTGCTAGGGTGTTTTGGTAAAAAGAGCCCACCCAAGTCCAGTGATATTCTAGTTTGTAAATGTGCCTGATGTCCCTCTGACAATGTAGATGTAAAGAATTTTTCACCAATCCCCAACCCTAGATATGAGCAATACCACAAATAAATCACTAATACACACTAACCCATGCTTATCAAAGCATTATCTTTCACTAGAAAGCAAGTTGGTGATATGAAACGTGGATTATCTGGTACTTCTCATGCCATGTGACGATGACTAAAGCATTCAGGTCATTCCCACAAACTGTCCTGCTAAAAGTCCCATCACATTCCATCCCGGCGGTCAGAGTCGACGCATAACACGGTCTTTGCTCGACTTCAAAGAAATTCCTGAGCGCTGTTTCTCAGTAAAACCCAACCTGACACTGACTGACAGGCTGTTTTTCCACATACTACAAGTCTGCCAAAAAGTGTAGAGACTTTGGCCTGGTCAGAAACAATAGCATAGATACAGGTGGATGCGAGAGATATTAACCTCCAATCAGGTCAACGAGGAAATATATGCTTATCTGGAATGTTTCTAAAATTCTAAAAGTTTAAAATTTTGCCATAAATTGTAGAAAACTGTTAGAAATGAGCTAAAAATTAACTGCATTTTGGTGGTACAAATGCATTAATGATGTCACAATATGTTAAATATAACTACAGAAATACTGAGAAACAGTCACCCTTTCATCCCAGATGTATAGGATGTATTCAAATCCTAATTGTACATTTAAAGTGGAGTTGGGGATGGAGGTGGGTTTGCTCGTGTGCAACGCGGTAAGATGCTGATAGCTGAATGAATTTAAAACGGAAGCTGTGATAGAGTCATATTTCTATAGGTATATGTGAATCAGCTCTCACGTGACCTGCCAGAATTAACGCTATATGCTTGATTTTTGCCATGAGTGTAAACTATGCATTTTCTATGGAAGGAGCGAACTATACCTTTAAATAAATGTACACGTTTCTATGGAACACTTATTACACGTATGTAGGAATAATGCGATAATAATCCGAGGAATAACATAAACTGTTGGGCAAGAACAAAAATGTTATACAGTAAATGGAACTCGGTCCTAAAAGGATGTGCATGTCTATATAGTTATACATGACAGAATTCACTAGTTTTTTCAAGTCATTGAAAAGTCATTGCACATTGAGTCTGAAATTTGCGTCCGAAATTTCCGCACGTTAAAAAATAAATACGACCACACGTTGTGTCAATCACATTTACACACTGCCTCTGATATTTTCGTCCGTCATAAAAAAATTCGGACTGGGTTCGATTTTCTACGTTTTTCGCATCCGTAGCAAGCATTTTGAGAGGCCTTTTGACAATTCAGAGACTCCGTACAAACCAGCGCCAAATACGAATAAACGCATACGAAAATTTCGGACTGTATGTGCAAAGATCTTTAGATTTCTATAAAGCAGAGCTTCTGTAGGTGTGCCATGAGTCAGACAGATGTGTAGCACGACTCAGCCCGGAGGCAGTGCGTCTCTACCATCTGCAGCCACCAAAACAAGAAATAAAGACAGCAAAATACCTTAGAGATGAATGAAATGAGAACAGATTATGAGACAGAAATTTCACATTTGTTGTGTATCTTGTTGTTTATGGAAAAAAAGTGAAAAGTCTTTATTTTACTATTTTAACTAGCTTTATTATTTGCACTGGAACTGAGGCCGGGAGTCGGACACTTTCGCATGTTCTCTACCTCTGTTAGTCGAGACAGACACACAGTTGAGGATGAGACCGGATCGAACGGCTGGACGGAAACTACTGAAACAATGGCATGACATATTTCCTGCCGCGGTTTACTGTGTGTTTGTCTGTATGAGTTTATGTTGGGTGGGGGGGCTCTCTGACAGGTGGGTGGGTCACATCTGTTTCCTGCTCTCTGGGAGATATCTTGCTGAACATTCTACCCAGGAGTGCTACAGCAGACTTTTCTTTAGATCTACAATGCAATGCCTATTAAAAATCGCAGCTTTTTCAACGTCAGGTTCTCAGATCACTCCTGTCCAAAACAGATGACGCTTAGAGGCGTTTACACGAGACGAGAAACTTTTTATGCGTTTTGGGGGACTGAAAACGCAAACTTTTGAAAACTGGTCTCAAAGTGCACGTTTTTGAAAACGACAGCGTCTCTGTGTAAACTCTGAGGTGGCGTTTTCGGAAAAAAAACGTCTTACGCATGCGTATTACACGTTTAGTCTGTAGGCATGCGCGAGTATTCGCAAAACAATAATGGCGGCGTCCATGCTTAATGTTTGTGCTACGTGACATACTTAATATCATTTCTCCAGCGGAGACATTGTATTTATATATACACCTACTATAATAAAGACGCCGATGCCGACAAAGTGTATTAAAACCGCTTTTAGCTTAAAACAGGGTATGCGTAATTGCGTAGGGTTTCTTTACAGCGCAACATCGCCATCCACTGGCCTGGCATGCAAAATACAGCGTTTTTATTCGTTTTCCAGGATCCATTCAGATGCAGATCGTTTTGATAACGCTGTCGTGTGTATGTAACACTTTTCAAAAACGCCAAGGAAAAACGGTTTTTCATAGTGTAAACGTACTCTTACAGAAATGTCAGGAAAATGACATATGACCTCACCACAAAACATATTCTTCCAAACAAACACAACCGCTTATTTATGCACTCATATGGAGGCATTTGTAAGACCATTTCACCCAAAAATTAAAACTTCCATTTCGAGTAAAAACATGATGTCAGAGTTTTTTTGGGGGGGGGGTGAGCCTGTCAACACATTTAATGATGAACGAAAAACTTCTTTGATACAGAGCAGAGAAAAAAGGTTTTTCGAGCAGCTTTTGGTGCAGTCTCTTATTATAACTCCCTGTATAAGTCTCCCGTCCTGACAGAACGCAGTCTGAATGGACACAGTGGACACTGTTTGTTCCAACTGACCCTCCCTATTCATATTCAACACAATGTTGAGACAAGTACGGGTTCAACTATAACGATCAGCACTGCCTACAACACACGAAAGCGCACTCTCTCTCTCTCGTGATGCACCCTGCATGCGTTTTCTATAGGATGCATGTTATATAACCCAACAATGCATTTTTAAGTTGCACTTTGCGGCCGGCGATACTGTCCAGGACAGCAGGAGAGAAAGTCAGAGGAAATCTTGGGAAGGAAGCGAGAGAGAACAGCTGATCGGAATGCCTGGGAAATCTCTGATTTCCTGTTCGGGGTGTCTCCACCTATAACACAACTGGCACTGCGGAGAAACTTCTCCTCTTATGTTGGATAAGTCAAGTCAACTTTATTGTTATAGCTCTTTTTACATTTGAATTTTATCAAAGCAGCTTTTTTGTATTAAAAACACAAAAAAACATGTTAAAATGTTGAAAGGAATAACACGTTAAATACACAAAGAATAAGTAAAGTGGTATTTTAATGTAATGATTTAATGGTCAAGAAGTACGTACTTCATTTCATTCAAAGTGATTTCGGACACAGGGTAGGTCAGAGCTAAATACACTGTATACTTTCCGATGGAAAGAAATATGATTGGACAATATTTGATTGGTGAAAGAGGCATGTTATTGGACATGAGTGGGTCGGTGGGTAGATGACTGAATAATGTACTGACCAATGCACAGAGGAGATCCACTGCTTCCAGAATGAGCTCCTGATGGCCGACACGCGTCACCGCCAGCTCTTCTAGTTCCTGATGCGAGATCTTCAGAAGCTGCTCTCCGTCGATCTTCTCTCTCTCAAAATTCAAAATGTACTGCTGGAGACAGTCATCCAGCCCTGACAGACGGACAGAAAGTGTGAGAAAGACTCGTTCAGGAGACAGTCGGCTCATGTGTGTTTTAACACCATTCAAACGTCATGCAAACATTAAGACCCCGAGTCAATATAAGACATTTGCACTTGCCTGTCTAGTCCGGCTCCTGGGTATTTCTCATGTATATATTGTAAAACTAATAGAAGATATGTCCTGATATAAGAACGGATAAATGTCATATAAAAATGTCATAAAAGACTAATCAAAAAGCTGGTTTTGTCATTTGTTATCTAACATTGGACCTTTAGTGTGATTTAACACTGAATCCAAATTTGGGCATGAAAACGCAAACTTTTGAAAATGGGGTTCAAAGTGCAAGTTTTTAAAACATGGGTCATTCTCACAAACCACTGAAACATCATGGCAGTAAAGATTTGAATTATAAAACATACAATTCTGTAGCACAAAAAATGATCATAATAAACATAATTGTGTTCTCTACCTTGCACAAAACATAATTTTAACATGGGAATCAATTATTTATATATTTTATTGCTTTTTCTGCTGAAATTCTCATTACCGTAACACAGAGTAAAATTAAAACATTCTGAAAAAAACAATTGGATGTTCTACTAGATGTTCTCAAATAAAACAAAAAAACGTCTGACTGAATATTCCTGTATAATAAAAAGAAAGAAATAGTGGAAGAAAGTAGTGTCCGTGACTGAGGCCTTTTTGTAAAAAAAATTCAAAATTGTGTTAAACTGTCAGTAAACGTTTTAAAATTAACGCCTTTAAAAATGCCATACCTTTTTTAAGTGAATATAAAGGAAATTTGTTTAAACAAGTGTTTTTAAGAAAATCATGTTTGACATCTTTAGACCAAGATTTAGGTCTCACATAAAAATGCGAGTTGTAAAACAGTGATGTCATGTGCATACATTTGTGTGTTCAGAAATCAGCTGTCCTCTGTAGAAAAATGCAAAGGCAAATAGTCTTCAAAAAGTGGTCTGGCATGTATGAGAGTGGTTTCAGTTGTTTTCACAGATTCGTGTGAATGAGAATTGTTTTGACAACATTGTCGTTTGTATGTAAAAGTTACACAAAATGCAAAGAAACAACTTTTCAGTTTTAGTACATTGTTGTTTTCTTATGTACCCTAAGATCAGAGCAGACCTGCAGCCCAGTTTCGGTGGGCGACCACCTGTTAAAGTGAGTAGACAACTGCTGCGTCATTACTTTCACAAACACACACAAACAGCACAAACGCCACTTTAGGAACAAAATGTTGAAATAGAAATACTCTCACCACGTAATGACATCAACATCCATCATTCTTCGTTGGTGCCAGTATGACAGACAAATGATAAAATTACCTGTATTTCTTTCTTTTTTGGCCAAACATCCTGTGATGTTAACATTTCTAGGTAAAAAAAAAAAAACTTGTGTTCTTACATTATTTCAGTTAATACAGTGATGCAAAAAATGCATTCACATTTTTTTAAAGACTAATTAGCATGTTACAGCAAAGTAAATCAACACAAATTAAGAATTTAAAAATATAGCTGCAAGCAGCAATTACGGGTCAAGACTTTCAACGGCCCAATCGATTGGACACTCGGAAATCTTTGAATAACTTTTTGTCAGCACTGTCTGCTACGTACCTAATTTGGTGCAAATCATACAACCGGTCTAGGAGGAGTCTGAAAATGTAGGGGAAATTTTCATGACGGAAAATAATGTCATATAATGCATTCGAATTGTCATTGTTCAGACTGCCCTCTATGTTTGTGCCAAATTTCACAACTTTTTCATGTACGGTTCTATGGGCTGCCATAGACTTCCATAGCAGGAGAAGAAAGAAAAAAGGAAAAGTAGAGTAATAAGAAAACTACTACATACAATAGGGGTGTCTGCCCCTTTGGGGCTTGATCCCTAATAAATGAATGATCCTCAAAAAAGGAAGTCTCCTTTTTAACGCTTCATTTGATATTACGGTGATATAGGCTTTAATAGACATTTTATCCAAGAGTTTCTTCCAAACATGACTCCAAGGATGCATTTGTGCAAGCCATGTCTGGAAAAGAGACGGTTAAACCCCTGTAAATTGTAGTTTAGGGCAGAGGAGGTAAACTCAAAACCCTTCTGTCCGCTGTGTGAGTGACTGCTGTATAAAAAGAGGCTCTTTGTGGGGGGTAGAAGCCACTTTTAAAAATCAAAGAGAAAGCGAGAAACTGAGGCAAAAAGGGTTCAAAGGGCAAAGTTACAGACCTCTGAATGCCCTCTACCCTCAGCACCCCCACAGAGAGACAACAGCTGCATTCTCCAACAGGGGTACACAGAGAAAATGAAAGTGTCTGAGAAAAGCTGAAAAGAAATAAAGAAATTTGCAAACTAGCAATGCTTTGGTTTTTCGAGTTATTTTAGTAATACACATCAATGCGGCAGCCAAAGGTAACAGGAAGCAAGCATGTGACGTTTAATGGTTGATATGCACATTTGTCGATGTCTGTAAATGATGAAGACAAAAAACACATAAAAGCCAAAGGGGGTCTGGAGGAAAAAGTAAGACAACCCCTCGAGACGCCACTGGCAAACACATGCAGTCTGTCGTGCAGTGGGAAACAGACACCGCAAGGCCTCCGAATCTATATCCACATCCTATCCACTGTCCCCACCCACATCCAAATAACCAACAATCGTGTAAGAGTCGCATTAGAGAGCCTCCTCAGTTACAAATGAGAGAACAGAGCGTCTTTCTCTCCATGTACTCCCAATAGTCTCTCATCGACAGATCTGGCCAGTGCTGAGAAAGTCAGTATGTGTACAAAAGCCAGTAGCAGTTTTCGTTTCTCAAACCCTGCTGAGCCTTTGGAGACTTGAAGAATGTTTATTGTTCTCTGGGTGCGTCTGAAACTCTTCCAGGAGTTTAAAATAGTGTGGCGCTTTTAGCTCTCTTCCACTCCATATCTAGCCCTCCGTATAATAGGCCATTCCCTTTCTGACCTTTAGTAGAAGTCTAAGAAGGGAAATATGCAAACAAAATATTTTCCTGTAAAACAGAGCATGCATCATAGTCATGACTTTGGTCTGATGATGTCACGGGCTGTCTGCACTTCTGCCTGCTGAACTAGATTGGAATGTCAATCCTAATATTCAATAACCAGCTATGTGGGAACCATATCAAAGGTCAGGTTTAGTTAGTACTTCATTGTGGGAGCACATATCCTACTTTAATCACCTAGTTAACAAACGCTTCCCTGTTCGCCGTTCAAGCTGTTGTGTACAGTATTTGCATTAGCACCACAACAAGGAAACAATGCAGTAAGATCCTGTAGCACATCTCCATTTAGGCCAGAAACAAACTATGCGGGTACTATGCTGATGTGATTTCTTCTTAAGACTTGTTGTACATACTTAAACATAATTTCTTGTGGCACCAAAACTTGCAAAAAATCTTTAAACATTTTTTAGATGACAGTCCCACCCCAAACTGTCACTATTGGTTGAACCCTTGTTCCTGTGCCAGGCTGGTCGAGATACTCAAACAAACAGAGCAATGTTTTCATAGCATTACAGTATTAAAACTTTCTTTCACACGTTTTGACTTTAATGCATGATTTTGCATTACTGTGGTGCTAACAAACCTCAGTTCTCACTTAAGGGGGTGACAGAGTTGCCTTCAAATATCAGTGTGCTAGCTATAAACGTGTTTTTGACAGTTTACTTGAACTACTTTGCTCAGAAAGACTGTCCTAAAACAGGGCCCATATTCACTAAAAACTCTTAGTGCTAAGTGTTGCTCCTAGTGACAAAATTCTAAGAAAAATCCTAAAATTAAAGAAAAGATCCTAGTAAAGAAAAAAGTAATTCATAAAGCATCTTAAGCCTTAAAAGAGGTCCTAAGGTCCAAAATTGTTAGGAGTATGGAGGAGGACTTTTAAGAGATTTAAGAGTTTCGTTAGCAGCAGAAAAAATGAACAAAACGCGAAGAGGGAGAAGAAATGCACACAATGCATGACAGTGAGTTAATACGACACAACACATTAGATCATGTTTGTGACTGATCTTATTAGATCATGCATTGATTATCTCTGACACAGCGCAGAAATGCCATATCGACAGAAATATGAGTAATCGCTATATTAGCTACATTAACATTGTTATTAATGCATCAGAAAAAATGCAGCTATGCAGCAGAGATGATTTGGGTCTGTTACAGCCTTCTATAAGCAAAGTGATCACTTTGCTTAAGAATTACAGCACTTACAGAACCTTATTGTGTTGCTGTTTATTTCTGATCAAATACGTTAAGTATGACATTAACAGCATGATAAGTAAAAAATAAAGAATATACATACATATATAGTGTGTGTGAGACTACGGCAAAACAGGAAAAATGACACCTGTAATTTCAAACTGACAGCTTATAATAGACCCTATACTTAAGTGCTCTTTTTTCCTTCCTGGGCAACCAACCAATCACAGTCTTCAAAAGACTGTGTCATACATAGCAATGGAGTCAGTCCCGCCTCCTCACTAAGATAAAAGCTTTGCTCTCAGATTGGTCCTGAATCTCTCTTAAGGTCAGTTTATGGTTCTGCGTAGGACCTACGCCGTAACATACGGCGTAGCCTACGTACGTAGACGACGCCGTCGTGAACATTTATGGTTCTGCATTGAGAGTATGCGTCATACTGCAATTACACCGCCGAAACGCTAGTTGGCTCTTTGTGTTTTCATGGGTTTGCTCTTCTTCGCCGATGTTTTGTGTGTGTGTATGCTAGTGTTTGCAAACGACAATGGAAGCCAAACCGACGTTAGAGGAAATCTCTCTCCAAGAATTCGCCGCCATCTGACAGTCTTTATAGTCCGCAGAAGAGGAGTCATACAGATGCGCGTATTTCCGAACCTCTTCAATCAGACGCTCAGTAACTTGGTCGATGTCGATGCTCACCATGTTGTTCTTTTGTGGACTCTGAACTTGCCGGAAGAAGACACCAGAGAAGAAGATGCCGGAAATGCGTAGAAGGAAGTACGATGCTGCCAAACCGACCAATCACAGCGCTTGCGGTCCGCGTAGGGTCCGCGTTGAGTTGACGCGTTGTTACATTTTTGGAGAGGTGCGCGTCAGGCTACGGCGTAGGGTACGCACAGGGTACGCGGCTCTGCGTAGGCTACGCCGTAGGTTACGGCGTAGGTCCTACGCAGAACCATAAACTGACCTTTAAAGTCCCCGTGACCCAGAAGTTGCGATCGTTTTTACTTCCGAGTGAAAAGGAATTTCAAAGGAGAAAATTTGTGCATTTTCTGAATTTACCTGAAGATTACGAGGGTACATGAATTTTTAAAAAGAAAATGACCCACATTGATAAGCTATTTACTATAAACGCTGCAATATTTCATGAAAAAATAAGGAAATAAGTTCCTTTTTTAATTTCACTGGGACTTTAAAGTTTTTATACATCCAATCAAATCGCAGAGAAAGACAAATGCCACGCCCACTATTTTTCTTCATAAGAAATTCCATTTCACTCGGAAACACGTCAAAATACGGAAGTAAAAACGATCGCAACTTCCGGTTCACGGGGACTTTAAGCTAAAGCTCCTACATAGAAGTTTTTAAGCTAAATTAGGAGCTCTCTGAGAGGATTCTTAGAAGCTTTAAGAATACGGGCCCTGGCCTCCAGAGAAAGGCAATATACGCTAATATCTGCGATAATACACTATTGCGTTGTGCAATGCGTTTTATTGCAACAACGTATTAAATACAGCTTTATTTATCTAGAACGATCCGCTATCATTTACTTGCGTAGAGCATGTTCTGGGTCTTAAACTTAAAATAAAACCATCACATTTAAATTAGCATTTTTTAGCTATACATTTTATTACTAGAAAACAAAAGTAAATTCTGCCCTTTGGAAAGAAGTTGCATAAAGCTTTTTGCTATCAACAGACACTATTTTGCTTGGTTAGCTTTGTCTTTTAGCAGTGTTTAGCTAGGCTCCGCTAGAGTCGCTTCATCGCTGCGGACGTGTGCTTGGCTGTCTTAGCTGTGAATAAGTGAAGTTTGCCACACATTCCACGGCCTGGGGGTCAGTAGACGTGAATGTTTGCCCCGCCCCTCCTCTCTCACTAGAAACAAGTGTGCTCAAGGAAAGCGAGGATGATAAAAGAAGCATTTGGTGCTTTTAGTGTCCCTCTCAATGGTGATGTGACATCAGTCGTCTACTTGCAGAAGATGAGCCAGAACAAAGAGAGGATTGGGGGACGACAAAGAGAGAGAGAGAAACCAATCGTCTCCATCCTGACTACCCAGAACCAACATTTGTCAATAAAGCGTCCACACAAATGGATGTGACACTGTTCTTAAGTTCCTGATGCTCTGCTTGTGTTTTCTGGGTGAATTCCAGCAGTGATATAACAGCGTTGTGTTTGAGAGAGTAGGAGTTTATTGACTCTGATGAATTAGTTCACTTTACTGACTGGTACTTCAGGTCCTTTCCTACCTCAGGAACTAACGTTCGTTTTAGGACTTGTCAGGGAAGTTCTCTGTTTAAAGATAAGAAACTATAGGACAGGTACTTCGTAGCAGTGGCGGAACTTTGAAGGGTGCTGCAGCCTGGTATTGGTCAAATATGACAAATGATGACGTTTGTCGCATTTGACCAACCAACCAATGAAAAAGAAGAGGCTGTCATGTCAACTCAAAACTGAACCTACTAGCCACACTCAGAGCGTTGTGCTAACATTACATCAATAGTGAGGTACGTGCTTTTCTTCCCAAGATCCAAAGTTTAGTGACAAAAAGCAAAAAATATATCTTTTTAAGTAACCTAATAACAAAAGAATCATAAATTTTGGTCCAAAACCACCCCACCCAAAACATACCAGGTAACTTTAACCACGTGTAAACAAGCTCATTTTTGTTCTTTATAGGTGCCATATCATGGGAAAAGTGCTGTCACACATGAGCCCATTATAATACAATTTACAGACAGAAGCTTTAAAGGTGCAGTGTCAAAAATTCCCCGTTTAATTCTAAGGATCAGAGAAAGGGTAAAAGTCTAAAGCAATTTATGGCTGTTTTACAGTACATGCAAAAAATGATCTTAAGTAAGTCATCACCTGATATAAGCAGCTGCAAAAAGCTGAGACATTTCTGGACAGAATTTCAGCAATCAGAAGACAGACAGACAGGAAACGGTCACCTGGCCCCTCTTCACAGGTGGCAGGATGCAGTTTCATTTCAAACAAGCTGGTGGGCGGGGCTAAAGTGGGTGGTTAAAATGTGTTTGTGTGTGAGTCACAGTAAAGAGTCCTGACTCCTGAACAAAGACGAAACTGACATCTCCGCCTGATACACAAACAGTCTAACCACAGTCACGCAAGTCACTCATATGTGACGGTATCAATGAAGCACACACAACACGAGTCTGTTATTCTGATGTCACTTACAAAGAAACAATGTGACCAGGATATAAATGGCAGATCTGATCACTTATAAAGAAAACAGGTAATACGTATTGAAAAAGTATGCCAAACTGTCTGATGTGTGTTCCAGGTGTACTCCGCGGGCATGTTACTGCACGATTTTTAACAATACCAGAAAATCACAATAACAATAGTGCATATTTTAAACATAATGTACTTGAATTGAAGTTATAGCATTTTTATTGCTATTACACAAGATTAGCGGTGGAAGCCATGAGCTGCATTTAACCGAGGAGGGGATCAGAAAATATGTTTGTATTGCCCAGTACAAGGTTCACTGAAACAACGCTCGTCAACGTTTCTGTCACTTTCCCCTTATTTCCTGCAGATTGCTTCAAGAGCAAACAACAATTTGCAGGTAATAAAACACAAAAAAGTGCGATAATAATCAAACTTGGCAACGCTTCGTGCTGGTTGCCGTCTTCCTGTGTAAACATAAGGCCACATTGATTCCTACATTTGTGCAATTTGCTAAGCAATGAAAATCAGAGCTGATTTAGGATCAGCTATACCCAAGTCCAAGAACATGATTTATACAGGTCAACCACGGCCAACGCAAACACTGATATCTAGTGAAGTTAATGAAAGGTTTTAGGTCTGCTATATCAAAATGATCACAAATGTGCACATTTCAACAGGTTGCAATAAGTTTTGAATACTTTTAAAAGTAGTTAATTAAGTCAAAGTTTTAGGTCGATGCAGATTGCATAAAGACAGGCAGGCAAATGTGTGTTTTATCATTTTCAATATTGTGCAGCCCTAGAAGGTATAATGCATCAGCTAAAAGAAACAAGATATACACAAAATTGCTTACAATTTTGCAAAAAAATTGCCTAAAATTCACCTTTTAATTCCTATTCATTGACACAGCTGTCCATCAGGGTAACCCTTCTGGCCACTGGCCAGTACAGTAATCGATGAAGTCGATGCTGACCATCTTGAAATATCGGTGATATACAGCTAATATTTGTATTAGTCAAACCAGTTAAACCATGGGAACATCTCATACCTAAAAGCCTTGGGAACATCTCTTTAAAGGATTTAGCTTTCTGAGACCAGTGCCAGAAAATGTACGCTAGTCCCTCATTAGCACACGAAGGCAACTTTTACGCTGTGTCTCAATAGCAGGTTTTGGACCCTTAAGGTGCCTCGCTGTATAATTAGATGCATCTGTTGACACGTCGTCTCCATTTAAAACAGTGTGAATGTTTTGGACCTAAACCATCTCAGAAGTCTCTCATAGCATGGCCAGTCATTTACCACAAAATTACAAGCATTTCATATTGTGGTGGACCTTGATGCTTTTCACAAGGTCTCTGCTTGTTAAGTGAAAGTTCTGGTTCCTTATGGTGTTTTTTTAGGCACTTGAAGCAAGAGGAAAGCATGCAAAGAAACATACAACTCAATTATTTTCAGAAACAAAATGCGCTCAAATAATTCTGTAGACTTCTAAATATAAACTTTTTCAGGTCTTTATTCTTATATATACATGTTCTATGTTTAACACAAATAATGCAGATAGACCAACACAATCACACGGCAAAAAACTTAACTATTTTACAATGTGGCTAATTTTGGCTAATTTGTATGAATTCGTACGATCTCATTCGTAAATTTTTGTACGATTTGCTTTCGTGCCAGTAACGTTAGGGTTGGGGGCGGGGTTAGGGGTAGATATTCAGTATTGATTTTTTCTAGTAATCGTAAGTTTTTACGATTCACACAACATACGTAATTTTACGAATAAGCCACCTCGTAAAATAGTTACGAATTCCCGTGAGATCAAGTTCAGAGTAATCCAAATAAAGAGAAGATGGTAATCACGTGGTTATATGTGACCCTAGACCACAAAACCAGTCTTAAGTATCACGGGAACATTTTTATTAATAGCCAAAAATACATTGTATGGGTGAAAATGATCGATTTTTCTTTTATGCCAAAAGTCATTAGGATATTAAGTAAAGATCATGTTTTCATGAAGATATTTTGTAAATTTCCTACCGTAAATATGTCAAAACTTTCTTTTTTGTCAGTAATATGCTATGTTAAGGACTTCATTTGGACAACTTCAAAGGCGATTTTCTCAATATTTAGATTTTTTGCACCCTGCACCTTCATAAAATTAAGATCACTTAACATCTGCTTAAACCTCTAACATCAACAATGAATGTTATGGAAGCATGTGAAGGATGCAGTGGATCATTATGGGTAATTTCTTAATTTTTGGATATCGTTTGTGCTTTTCTTCAGACTGGTAAAACAAATGCTACAGTAATTATTTCCAGGATTTTACAGGTATTTGTCATCATTTATTCACCCTTGTGTCATTCCAAACCTCTTTGACTTTCTTTCTTCTGCAGAACACAAAAGATATTTTGATGAACGTTTGCAACCAAACTACTTTTATTGTATGTAACCTCTAAAACCTTTCTCAAAATATCTTCTTTTGTGTTTCACTCAGGAAAAGTTAAAACCGGTTCTGAACTACTGTATATGAGGATGAATAAATGATGACAGGATGTTTTATTATTTATTTAAATTAGTTTCAACTAACAGCAGCCAAATTCATATGACTGACCACAACGTCCAGTCCAAGTGATTTGCCTATGTAAAACAACCATTGACTATTCTGTAGAAAAATGAACTAGGAATAATACATTTCATTGCTGATGACAAATGACAAATGTTATATTGTTAATATTAAAATATTGCTATTTTAAAACACCTATATAGTCATACAGTATGTGCTGCTCTGTTACAGTATGATGAATGGTATGCATATTAATAAGCAAAACAACAATATGCCATGACATAATAGCAAACCAACTCCAAAATGTAGTAATATACACAATAGATATTACGTTTCTCATACAAGTATTTATAATGAATAAACTCGGTCAACAGGATAACGTTAAACTTTTCTATTTTCTATTTTTAAATTGACAGAAGTTTCGGACATACTCGGCGAAAAATAAATAAACATTGAGTTTCTGTGTTTCGTTGTGGATGTAACGTAGTGCTTACTCTCACACAGATTTACCCTGGTAACATCATTTTAGCCACAAAAAACACACACAACTACGACAAAAAAAATGCCTAAACGCAAACGTAAGTTAAATGCTTTCGTAATAAAACTGTGGTCAAGTGAATGATGAGATAAATAAAGTAAAGAACGTAAAGGCAGTATAATAGTAGTAAACCTTACCTCTGATCCAGTATATAACCTGTGTGGTTGTCCACTTTGTTATCGGCTCCATTATTTTGCTGTGTGGAGTTTAAACAAGTTTCACTAAAGTTACTGAAGTTTCCTGCGCTATACACGAGCGTTCCCTCTCATAACTAACAGCTGAACGTTGATCACACAGAAAACAGCGCTCATACTCTCAAACCCACTGACCGAAACTACATCGAGAGAGAGAGAGAGAGAGAGAGAGAGAGAGAGAGAGAGAGAGAGAGCCGATACTCGTTGCACATCGTAGTATCGCGAGAGCTATTTAAAAAGTTGTGGCTCTGCATCGGTCTCGCGATACTTGGATGTCACACTTCGGCATGAGGTTGTACACGTTTAAAAATAAAGAAATATATATTCAAATAATGTTTTGCTGTCATACTCGCTTAATTTTATATGTGACTGTGACTTTAATCGCAAATTGTATATGTGTCTGTGACTTTGTTATTTATTCAACTGTTGAGTTATTTACTTATCCACCCCAGTAGGCCTATGGTACAGATGGTAGCTACATTTACTTATCATGTTACCATTGTATGGAGTGATCACCATATTCATATAATAATGGCATGTGCATGACATGGCACGAATACCAAACAGAATAAATGCCATGATAATACAACAGTGCATTTTTGTAATGCTTTGTAAAGCATTTTACTCATTTCTTTTATATTCCATCTCTGAATACACTGAAAAAACAGTGTTTTATATATATAACCAGTTTTAAATATATTCAGCTTCTGTTTTCTTACAGTATTCGTTTTTTTTTATGTCTGTGAAAATATCAATAGCGTTATTAATAAACACCGCCCTCTACTGACCAGTATTTGAAGATGCAGTTGGAACACGTGCCTTGGTTTGTTTTGCCTACATGTTTATGGATTGACCTCGGCTCTTAGTTCATTACTGTATATCTAATTCATCGTTAAACACATGCTCATAGAAACAATGACATCAACTACAAGGATTTTGTAACCACTCAAAAAAGAACATTAACTGGAAACTATGCCTTTGATTTATTACAAATTATACAGCATACATATGAACATATTAAAGGCGGGGTGTCCGCCTTTTGATGTTCAAATCACCAAAACAGACACACCCCTACCCCCATCTTTCGCTTTCGTCAGTTTTGGTACTCGGCCCGACTCACTTGTCTAAAGCGTAATTCGGAAATCGGTTACCCCGCCTTTAAGCACAATTAAGGACTGTTTTCCTGACAAAACCTTATTTTTTCATTTGTATATTATGTTCCTGTCTATGGATTTTGTAATGACATGGAGTGAGTACTGTAAATGATAAGAAACTATGTTTAGGTGAACTATCCCTTCAACTTGTATAAGTTTTTAAAAATTGTGTAAAAATATATTAGATTTATACACAACATTTTACTTGTTTAAAACTAATAAAGCATGTATTTCCTTCACTGAAACTGTTCATTATAGCATTCAGGTTTCCATGGTTCTTGTGAAAAACTGACACTTGAACCTGGTTGGACATATTTTACATATAAGCAAAAACAGAGAAAACTATAAAAAAATCCAAAAATGCAACGGTAACTACTGCACAACACATGCATTTGAGTTATGGTCTTTAGAACTCAGTTGAGCTTCACATATGGCCGTCATCCAAGCTTGACGCTCTTCTGCAGCATCGGTCCCCAGGAAGAAGGTACGTTTACTGTCCCTTGGTGTGATGGTCCAGCCAAATCTGTCCTCACCATCCAACAACTCCACCTTTGCTCCAACCAGATTAATGGCCTTTTCTGTTGACTGGGGAAAGATTGCATACTTGATGCATGACACTATATGAAATACATTTTAGTTATCGTTTAATATGAGGAAAAAAACAAAAATACACGTCCTAAAACCAACTAAGTTTTTTTCTTGCAGCTAAAATCATACGAACAGTCGTCGTCATGGTAACATAACAACAACATGGCGATAGTCACAAATCAATGCCGTAACACTGAAATATTATTTACTTTGCAGAAATACCACCTATAGTTCATTCACGTGGCTCAAGCGGGCGTGCTAAAGTTAATACTGATAAGCTGATCACTGTAATAAGTTTCTTAAGAGCTTGGAAGAGCCGCGGTGGTTTAATGCCGAAATCAGCATCGTTCACTCTTACCTCTTCATTAACACCGTAGAAAAGATTCCCATCTCTGATATGAAACCACAACTGTTTCCAGCGCTTAGTGTAGTGCGTTTTCTTCAATAACCATCCTTTATTACACTTTTCTATTTCTCCTGAATGGCTTTCATCAGTTGTACCGTTAGAGGTCGCCGATTCTACAGCCATTTCTTTGTACGCTGCTGCTCTGCATGCGCATGCGCGACTAAGGACTAATATTTATTACTTTTATTTTTCACCCATGATAAAAACGAATGAAGTAGAATGTTCCATGTGTAATAATTAGACCCATGCTAAAAAATACATAAAATGCAAAAAACAAAACAAACAAAACGGTGAATGGTTTAATTCTATTACATTATATATTTAAATGTAATAAAAATGAAATGTTATAATTTATATTCAAATGTATTCAATTCAGGTGTATATGATACGTTTATGTATAAAAACAAACTAAACAAAGAAATGTTCAATAAAAAACAAAATAAAAGTCTTTGTGTACGTCAGCGCTTGTTTTTGCAGGCAGCTGTTAAGGAAATGGCGGCCGCAGCGATGGCAGGGTTTGTGGCGGATCCTCCGCACCTTACGGAGGCCAAGAAACTGGAATATTTCTCCTCCATTAACTCAATGGCCCGTAAGATCATGGAGGAGAGGGAGACCATAAAAGAGGGATACGGTTCTGAATGGGATCAGATGACTCCAGCCGAACAGGACACAGCAATTGATAACGGCATGATGGATCCGCGGATCCGGGCTCGGTACGCCATGCACCGGGTGGACCGAGAGGAGGTGATCTGTTACCCGAAACTGCTCATCCAGACCGGACAGAAGATCGTACACTTCGGAGAAGAGGTGCTTGTATGATCCATAATGTGTCAGCCCCAAACAAATACATTATGACATAAATAATAAAAGATAAACCTTTTGTCAATTTTGTATCGTAAGATTATTTTTGTACCTCATATGCCGGCTGACGTTAACTAAACAAAACAATCTATGCTCTATAGTCTACACATTATCTATACATTATACTTAAGTAAAGAAGCTTATGAAAAATCTTCTAAATTAAATAAATGTATACTATTACATTTTAACTTATTTTATTTAAAGTCCCAGTGAAGTTAAAAATGACAATTCTTATTTTTTCATGAAATATTGCAGCGTTTCTAGTAAATAGTGTATCAATGTGTGCCATTTTCTTTTTAAAATTCATGTACCCTCATAATCTTCAGGTAAAATCTGAAAATGCACTTCCGCCCTGAAATGACTATCCAACTCAAATGATGTAAACTAGACGGCTTGGCCTGAGCATCCGTTAACTCCTCCCCTTCAACTGTCAGTCTGCTGCCAGTTTCATTTCGAAATCAGTGCAACAGCTGTTTTTACACATGCAATCAATTCGCAGTGAAAAACGCAAGCCACGCCCACTAATTTTCTCCTTTGAAATAGAGGGTATGCATTGACGTCACTTTCACACATGAATACGCCCGCTTGAGCGCCAGGACACGTTCCCCTGAGTGGTAAAACACGTAGCAAAATGGCTGAGGATAATAGGAGAAACAAAGAAACCGGGACTAAAACATGCAATTATTTGCTGAAATTACAAGCAGCTGAACTTGACGGTGATCCTTATGACTTACAAAGGAATCAAGTGTTCCTGGACACTGCAATGTTGCACGGAATTGCGTTTCCTGATATTGTAAGCAGTCATTTTGCCCCTCACAGGGGGCGAGCTCTGGCGTGCTCACGTGGTAAAGTGACGACACGTCCATACCCTCTATTCCTTTTCACTCGGAAATGTGTCAGAATACGGAAGTAAAAACGATCGCAACTTCCGGTTCACAGGGACTTTAAACAGAAGTTAATACTTAAGCAATGAGTTTAGTAGTAAATATATGTGTAGTATAAATATACGCTATAGGCTGTATATCTGTACTATTTAAACTGTTTACTAAACAAATTTCTAATTTGTAAAGATAATTCAGATGCTAGGATGTTTTTAAGACTAGATAAAAATCTTTAAATTGTTTACTAAATTGAGTTAAATGAATGCAACATGCATGCATTAGGTCCTGTTATTCACGTTTTGTATCGAAATATATAAATTAAACTAATTGAATATATTAGGTTAAATGACGGTGGTTAACATCTCTCTTTCCTCTTTTTCAAGGACTTAACTTGGCAAGATGAGCACTCAGCCCCCTTCTCTTGGGAGACTAAGGTAAGTAGGCCACCTTTTCTAAAAATACGTTTTCATGTAGGCTAGCTGGCGAAAAGCAAAAATGTGACTCAGCCATTCCCTTCCTAACAGAGTCAGATGGAATTCACCCTGGTCTCTGGAGCCACAGAACCGGTCGTTCCCTCTGTAGGCAACGAATCTAAAACTAAAACCCCTCAAAGTAACAAGCTGCCCAGCACTGACGAGTCCTCATTTTGGAAGATCAGCGCTGAGCGCTCCAGACTGGAGGGTGAGAAGGCCGAATTTCAGTCTCTGATGCCGAGCCAGATCAAGTCTATGGAGAAGGGGGAGAAGCCGTTGCCCTCGTACCTCAAGCCAGAGTTGGGGTCGAGGGAGCCGGAGGAAGCCCCCTCCTCAAAACCGGTTAAACAGAGGACCACCAGACCACCCGCTCCACCTCCCCCAGTTCCCATCAGCGTGACTCCTGCGGCGATCAGTGTCACCCCAACGCCTCCATCTCCGGTGTCTACGTCAGAGGAAGGGTGGGAGAGGGCCCAGAGCACCCTTCCCTCTGTAAGCAGCACTCTGGATGAGGTGTTCAGTCCTGGGCTGGTCACCGGCTTCTCGACACACTCCAATAACGCAGCCAAAGACAGCGACAAAGTCAGTGGGTCGCCCACCTCCAGTCCTTCTTTCTCACAGGTGAGTCTTGGAGAATTAAATTCACCTTCATTTCGTTTGATGAATGGTTGTACAAAGTAATTTTCCATATGACTTTCTATTGACTGTTTTTTTTTTTTTCATTTTTCAGTTCAACACAAGCAGCAGCATCCTGAAGACTGGATTTGACTTCTTGGACAATTGGTAATGCTTGAATATCCTTGAAGAACCCTTTCCAAGGGACTCCACGAACACTACAGACCACCTTATTTTAATGCTTTAGTAGTTTATTTAGGGTGCATCTACATTTCTACAACTTCGTTAATAACTTCATCTGTTGAATCACACATCACTAGTTACTGAATGTATGAGCTCATTCACACACAAACTCAACCCCCCCAAACCCCTGGCCGTGGGTCCCACAGTGCTGTTCCAAACTGCAGTACATGCCAAATTCTTTGCAAATTTCCACCTAAATCTGTTACTCTCATAACCAGGGAACAGAGCTTCCATTATTGAAGGACAAAATGGAGAACGTTTCTTTCACTTTAATTTTGTTCCTTCGGTTTTACAACCAAACTGTTGATCAAATATACATAACATAATAAATTGCTTTCATATCAAGCACGAACTGCATGAACTGAAAACCGGACCTACTTTTGAAATGGACGCAAGTGTGGTTCCCGGCAGCTAAACCTCTAGTTTGAATGCCATATCGCTCTCACTGCCCTCCTCTTTTTCCTATTGTTATTTAGACCTTAATACTAGTGTTAAGATGCTTCACTGTAGCTTTACTTATACGGACCTATATGAGGAATTGTAGCATGGTTTTCAAGAAACAATGTGCACCTTGGTTGTTTTGTAGACTTTATATATGCACAATATTGTAAGCTCATTGTGTAGTTTGCTGTACATTAAGTATTCAACAAACTTCTTTCGAAATGCTTTTCTACTGTAAAGTACAACAGAGAGGACTTGATAACGTAAAGCAATACAACATTAAAATCCTTAAAGGAACAGTTCGCCCAAAAATGAAAATTCTGTGATCATTTACCCACCCTCATGTTGTTCCAAATCTGTATAAATTTCTTTGTTGTGATGAACCCAGAGAAAGATATTTGGAAGAATTGTAACCAAACAGTTCTTGGCCACGACTGACTACCATAGTACGAAAAATTGCTTTATAAATGTATTTGTTCGTTTGAACACAAAAGAAGATATTTTGAAGCATGTAGGAAAGCAAACCGTTCTATGGGCTCTTTTGACTACTGAAATTTTTCCTACTATGGGAGTCAATGGGGTCCAAGAACTGTTTGGTTACAAGCATTCTTTCGACTATCCTTCTCTGTGTTCATCGGAACAAAGAAATGAATACAGGTTTGGAAGTAAATGAAGACAAATTTTTTTTATTTTTGGGTGAACTGTCCCTTTAAGCCAGAAACATGCTCTATACAAGTATGCGAATGCTTGGCCAGCTCATTGCAAGTGTGCATTAGCTAGCTATAAACATGTTAACTTTTACGAACTTTCTTGAAATTGTTGTGTCGCCAAACTATTGTTATGACCTAAAGAAAATACTAGAGCTGCACATTATTTAAGAGGCGTTATGCGTTAATGCGATAACGTGCTAAATAATGCAATACGCTATACAAAATTTTAAGTTTAACATTTTATTTGTATTTTAATTGTATTTTCTTTCTGAGAAAAGAAAGCAACTCTACAACTTCTAAAGTACATTTAAAACAAACCAGACAATATAATTTTGAAAACAGGCGCACATAAAACTTTTCTCATTAATTTGAAGTATTAAGAGTTATTCAGTGTTATTCAGTCATCGCAAACCATTGCTGTATGCATATAGTGATATGAAGTTTTGGCATATTTTCACAATCTTGATAAATTGTCTGTAATACCACACTTTGTGCCACATAATTTATTGGATTCTGATGGATTACGCAACGACATGTACAATGGAACTTGCGTTGCTAAGTAGCTAGCGTTTGCGTTCATGTACTTGTGTAGAGTTTGTACCTCAAGTAACTAGGGTGCAAGGGTAGAAATACTTTTGAAGCTTTCTTTGCGAGACGTTTTTTCGCGAACGCTAAATATGTGGCCTGGAGCCAGACTTTATGCATTTTTAAATCTGTAATGTAAAAAAAATACAATTAAAGAAAGACACTAACTTGTTGTTTGTCTCTGTTATTTGCTGGTAGAGGGCTGTGAAGCAGTGATTAAAACCAGAACAGAACTTGTAAATCTCGTGACCGTTTCCCTTGTCAAATATTTCAAGAGGTCACTGTCTGCTGCCTTTAGTTTCATAAAATATCACCGTTGGATGTGCTTGAACATAATTGCTCACATGTGTGGCATTTTCTAAATGCTACCAGCATATTCTATAAAAAGAGTTTTATGGGCTATTTTTTATTTTGGGGCTTATCTGTTATTGTTCCTCATGTATTGAAAACGTCTCGGTTGGAACGCTCCTCTACAGTTTTCCAAAAAGTCGTTCAAAGGCACGGCGTTCCAATACTGTCTGGAATCATTTGAGGGAGTTCTCTGCATACAGATCTTAAGAGGTCTCTTTGTTTCCAAAGGAGAATATAAGGGCAGTTTATCTATTTTTAAATCTGCTTCCTCTTCTGTGTAACGTGTGCACAAAGCCATCTGGGAGAAATTCACATAGTTAGACTTCGTTATGTAATAAACCGGATTCCTTTGGTTCACTCTTACATCCCAATTCCACCTCCAGAGAAGGGAGGGAGAGGAAAAAAGTGTCCTGTTTTCAAGAATGAGAAGTCTGAATTCCTTCCATGTGTTGAGAGAACTCCTCTAGTAAGACGTTGGCCATTTTCCTGTCATTTCTGAACAACATGTTCCCAAAAGACAACGCCACTCTAACCTAACAATTCTCATGTGGATGTGCGTAAGAATGAGAAAACCTTTGGGGCTGGAATGACTCAAAGCAAGTGAATATTACAGTGTTTATATAAGAGAGAAGGGAGTGAATGTTGTGTCAGTAAATTCGCCATGTTAGCACAATGAATGGAAGTGGGAGGTAGGACATACAAATCCCTGTTAGGATAAATCACACAGAACGAGACTGCTAAATGACAGCAAGAATGAAATAAGTTAATAAGGAACGGGTAACACTTGACGATAAGGTTGCATTTCTTAAGGGAACTAACAGGAACAACTTTATTGGCATGAACTATTCATAAACAGACTAAAAAGTGCTGGAAAAACTGCCTTGTACATTGTACATGCTATTTAATGCATTTGTTAATAAATACAACCTTATTGTAAAGTGTTACCAAGAAATAAAAGACAAAGAATAAAAAGGAAAAACAAAGTAAATGTTTTATGACGGGGTTATAAAACGCACACAGCCGCAGAGAGGGAGGGGCTAGAAACAGATGAGAGGAGAAAGAGAGCGAGAGAGAGGCGAGGTCAAGTAGGTTGAAAGCGATGTGAAAGTAAGGAGAGCGCTGAAAGACAACATCAGGAGGGTGGGATATCGGTGTGTGCGCATATATACAGTAAAGCAGAGCGACGACTCAACAGAAGGAAGAGATTTATAAAGTGATTTGAATGAAAATGAATCTCACAGTGATTCTTGCGGCTGTGGTGGGATTCAGCGCTCTGTCCTCGTGTAAATCTGCTGACAATGACACAGAACTGCTCATCACAACACCTGATCTCTCGCAGGTAAACACTTTGCATTTCTCGCATGAAAAATGACGTTTTATGAAGTTGGCACATTGTACATTTATATATGAATACAATTAATGATTGATTTACATGAAACCATATCTTTGTAGGGTATTGCATGCTATAACTTTTTGGATACTCGTATGATGGTAATAATAAATGATATATTTCAAAGTACTATGAAGTACATTTGACTTCAGAACAGGGTCTTCAGCCTTATATATTGTATCAACTGAAGTGCTGCATTTGACAGTATAACATTAATGATTATTTATGCGTTTTACAGAATTGTATCATTAATTGTAAAAATTCTGCAAAACTTTAGATTAGGGTCCAAGTGGAGAATGAAAACTAAACTAAAAGTGTGACCAAAATTACATTTTAAAGGGATAGTTTACCCGAAAATCTTCTGCTGAACACAAAAGAAGATATTTTGAAGAATGTTGGTAACTAAACAGCATTGGCACAAAACCACAATTCTCAAAATATCGTATTTAGTCTTCCACAGAAGAAAGAGTCATATACAGGTTTGCAGCTACATGAGGGGGAATAAATAATGACAAACTTTTATTTGTGGGTAAACTGTCCCTTTAAGTTGTGGGAGGCTGGTAAACAGAACATTTACACTTTAAAGTCAAGTTACTATTGTAATCTAATTTAACTCATTTCTCCTAGACACTTTATAAAGTGTAAGCACTGGGAGTCCATTAAGTAAAGTAGTCATTGATTTTTGGTTGCTAAAACACATCACATTACTTCAGGTTATTGCCTGTGACTTCAAGTGTGATTGTGTGTGTGTTTTCTGCTGTATCAGCTCAGGGTGAGTATGGTTTTGTTTGTTGTTAAATTCTACAGGCCCGAGAGTTCAATGAGGAGACTTTGATAGGTCGAGGAGATACTCCAGACATCATAGAACCTGAACCCACCACTGCCGTCTCAGACACTGAGAGCACCTACAACTACATCTGTGAGTTCTTCCATCGCCACCACTCCAGTTTTGCCTTTTCTATATGTATTACAACCATTTCAGATGAGTGTCTGTAAAATTCCAACAAAAGCAAACAAAAGTTACAATTTTCTGCAAATAAATGCAAATGAACTATTTTTATTTGGAATCTGAGAGAAATGTTGTCAGTAGTTCATAGAATGAAACAAAATAATACAATAATAATTTGACTTAAAGCCACAATATGGAATATTTGGACCGCTAGATGGTGCACTTTCGAAACAACAACAAAAGGCAAAGCTAAATGACGTTACGTAGGAGAGTGGAATTATGGGACATGTCGTTTTAACCATCCAGAGGCGTATGGAGATCGCCCATCATGTTCACGGACGAGGTAATGAATGAATTTTATTTTGTCATCGTAATGAATTAGCTTGCAAGAAACGTGGAATGTAATGCTACGTTAGCCCGCGACTGATATTGGACTTTGTTAACGTTAATTGATTTGGTAGCGTAATGCTACACAGTTTTACGTGTTTAAAACAGTTGTCGTTTAAAAAGTAAATTTGAACGAACCCACAGTATTTACAAGTAACGTTACTGGCTACATATTTTTGTGCGACATATACTGTATTTCATAGGGTGCATGAGTATTTCGTGTCGATATGCGACAAATACAAGGGAGACAAAATTATTTTAAATAGGAATTTCTCTGGATTTGCACATTCTTGGGAACATTTGGGATAATGTAAGTACACAACCGCATGAAATACATCACACTGTGAAAGTGATTTTTGGATATTTCATAACAAAATGATTCCATATTGTGGCTTTAAACACATATAATACAAAAAGTAGCCTAATTTTAAAAAATCTGAAAGTAACTGAGGAGTTTCTTAATTTTTTCTGCGTCTGTATGCAAGTAATCTAAATAATGAATAATAATCTCAAGAACACCTTCTGTTTGAACTTGCACAAATGAATGTTGTATGCATGACCTGACAAGAAACCAAGTGAGACTAGTAATATTTTTATAGTCTAGGCATGTGAATTGCAATCTTAAGCATGTTTCCTGCCTAAAAAAACTGTGAAAACCAGTCTGGACCGGTTGTCTAGTCCAAGCTGGCCCTCCAGGTTGTCCAACTGGAGATGGTTTTCTAGGAAATCAGCTAAGACCAGCAAACCACCTTATGCTTTTTGTAGTACTTTCTACATGAAGGCACTCTTAGAATCCATACACTGTATCATCAACCACCTTGTCTCCAAAAACTTCCCCACTGAGTCTTTTCATTCTGAGGAATGCGGCAGCGTCGCAGGCTAATGAAAGACTCGATTCACTTTGTCTGTTTTTGTAGTGTCTAGACTGGCAGCGATGGATCAGGCCATCCACAGGCTTAATGTTGGACACTACACGTTAGACGTTAAAATGTCACAATTGATAGAGAGAATGTCACGCCTTGACAACAGACTGGGCGACACGGAGGATGCCATACAACAGGTCTCATCCTACTGCAAAGACAATCGCAAAGAGATCGGACGACTAGAGGGTTAGTGTGCTCTGCACTCAACAACACTCAAAGAGCAAGTCTTCATTTACACTATAGATTAAAATATAGATTCCACAACGGTTCATAGTGGGGGTTCTATAAAGAAACTTTAACATCGACGGACCCTTTCTGTTGCACAAGACAAGGTTCTTTGTGGTGAAATAGTTTTAGCTTCTCTTTGTGAGCTCTTCAGTTAAAAATACCACCATGTGGTCAGTGCCGATACCCTAGTGAGCGCCGTGGTGACCCAAAGGCAAGTCCTGGGTCCTATTCCACTTTGTCATTGTGTGTCGTTTTTGGTCCTCTCTACATTGTGCTATTAAGACCAAAAATTAAATAATACTAGATTACCCTGTCAGAGTTGATTTTGCGATTACAACCGTCTGGATGTATATTGTCACATATGTCATTAAAGTGACACTACAGAACTTTTGCTCACGGATTCCCCATGTTGTTAATAAGTGCAATTGTCTGTTTGCAATTTAGTGTTATGCTTGTAAACGATGACTACCAAACCAAAATAAATATTTTATGGTCAAAAGTTGCTCATTCCTTAGTAAATGCACGTAGACTAATGTTATCGGTCTCTGTAGTTACTATGCTAGGCACTATTCCCATAGCGAGTTGAGTGTAAGTTAGTGATTGCACCTATTACACAAAGGATAACGCCTGGTCCATTAGCACTTTAGCTGCTATGTAGCTAGCATGCTATGCGCTAACAGCTAACAACCAGCTGCTACCTCAGAATCTAGTTTGAGCTATTAGTATACCCCACGGGAGCCAAAAGATTGCTTTAGTACATGCAGTTTATGAAGTGACATTATGTAACAGCGGTTTCAGCTTAGTCAACAAATTCACGTGTATTGCACTGCCCACGTGGAAGCTTATTCAGCAACAGTATTTACGACACTGATAACAGACAATTGCGCTTATCAACCACATGGGGGAACCATAAGCAAAAGTTCTCTAGTGTTGCTTTAAGAGTTGTTCTACCACTGAAATCATTTAAGAGAAATTATTTGTAGGTCGAAAAACCACAAAGTGTTGCTTTAAAGTTGACAAGTAAGGTTGTTACCGCCTTGAGGTTGATCATCTTTAGGTTTGTAAAGACAGGTGTCAACACGAACCACAAACCAGGACTAAATGTATCTTTTTTTTTGTGCAGACCAAAAGAACCATAAAGATCGTACCAAAGTACTCTAAACAGTCATGATCTTTACACACATGTGCAGTACTTTGTTGAAACGCCATTTAACAATGACTGATTAAACCAATTTATGTTGTTTCAGGCTGCCAAAAAGGCCGTAAAATCGGATACAAATGCGTTCTGGTTTACCGTATGCATGAAACCTACGCGGAGGCATCTCAGAAGTGTCAGGAGCGAGGTGGACGCATGGCTATGCCTCGAGACCGCAGGGAGCAGGAAGCTTTAGCCGAATACGTCAAATCAGTCATTCACGGTAACTGGCCTGTGTGGCTTGGGATCAACGACCAGCGTTCTGAAGGACTTTATCTGTTTGAGGACACGACCCGCGTGACTTACTTCCAGTGGAGGAAGCACTTCCTGTCCAGCCAGCCGGATGGCGGGAAACGAGAGAACTGTGTCTCCATGTCCTCAGATGATGGAGACTGGTGGGACACGTACTGTGACAGACGCATGTTTTATCTTTGTGAGTTTGATGTCTGACCTACAAAATATTCCTAAATGGAGCAGCTCCGTCCTCAACTGAGGACTTTTTCGATAATGAGCAGCTATTCACAGTATCAATACAACTGTTGAAGTGATCAGAGGAGTTAAATGTGTAGTTCACAAAAATAAAAATTCTCTCATAATTTATGCAAGAATTCATATTTTGGTGAACTATTTTTTTAAAGCGACTTGAGAAAAACGATCCTTTATTTGTAATAACAGACAAGTTTAGAAGAATTTAAACATGCAGAATTATTTGATCTGTCTGAAGGGTGTGTGTGGTTCTCATTTCCCATAGTCTTGACATTACAATATTGCTGATTTAGACTTATTTAAGACCATAACAGAAAGTTGTTTTTGTTCTTCTGAAAAATGGAGAGAGTTTGGTTTGTTGTTTTAGATGGTCTGTTTTCAAAGATTAAATAACTATTGAAGCAGGTTTAAAGCAAAAAGACGTGTTGACAGATATCAGTCTAGGTGAAACCCTTTATTCAACACAGTAATATCAGTTATATATTTCATATTTGATCTAATTGTAAACATTAACCCTTCATTACCCTGATCCTACAGAAGTTCATACGTCTTGTAAAACAGTCAAATAAAGTTAAGAATCTGATTTTATATGATCGTGACTCTTGTTAATGTGTGCAAAGTGCTTCTGTGTTGACTCAACAGATTTGAAGCTTTGATGACCAGAAGCTGTAAATTCCCATCAGAGATGACTCTTCATATGAGTTCAAGTCATATCTTCATCCATACAACCTCTGGACGAGCTCCGTCTCTGTGGAGTCAACCTAACAACACAAATATCAAAGTTAGAGACGCTATCTTCATCGCTCATGCACACTGTGTACTTACAATTCTTTAAAAGGTTGTCTGTACTGTACTCGTATGTACTGCAAATGTTTAGGTTTTTTGTTATAATTTTGTCCTTATTTATTCACCCTCATGTCGCCTTATTTCTACCCCCGATGGATTTTTCAGTTGTTCATTTTAGTTCCAAAAACAAAGAAAGCCATTAGGGTTTGACATGAGGGTGAATAAATAATGACAGAAACATTTTTTTTTTGGCTTAACTATTCTTTTAACACGGTACTCTAAATTTTCATTTCAATTTCAGTGTTTTAACATTCATTGTTAACCGAGTCATTTTTGTGCCCAAATCATTCAAAACAAACTAGACAACTTTCCAACTTACAACAGGTAGCCCCGCCCCTAACTGATGCCATTGGTTAAACCACAAGATGGCCTATTTAAACAAACAGGGCGATGTTTTGAAAGCAGCACAGAGGCGCAGTTTTGACATTCTTCACGAAACTAACTTACTTACCGAATAATTCAACTCAACTTTATTAATATAGCGCTTTTGACAATTTTCATTGTTACAAAGCAGCTGTGCATAAGACATATTGACTATAAGCAAAACAATTAAAGTTGCACCTGTAAAAACAAGGAAAAGGTGAAAACACAGAAGACAGACATACCCACATACAAAACACTCCCTCCACACACACAATATCCACACATACTAACACACATAGACATAGACACACACACACACAGACACAGACAAGTATGCACACACACACACAGTGAGAGCACACATTTAAGATAAAGTGATTAATTGACCTGAATAACTGATATACCGCAAAGTATTTAAACAGAAAAAATAAACACTGCATTTTTTAAGGATGAAGTGCTTTGGGCCGTATTCTCAATGGAAAACAACAGCTTTTGCAACTCAGTGCCAAATCGAGTGGCAAATTAGTTACATTTTGGCCATGTTTCCAACTGGAAGAACGGATTCTGAAACTGGCACAAACACGAAAAGATATAACATTTCAGGAACTGGAACTTCTTATCAAGATGAAAGGGGGAAACAAGACCTTTTTCAGCCTCTGCAGGAATTAAGAAAGGCCTGCATGAGCAGAGACGGCGGCCAGAATCTGTGCGGCTGATGGTCTGTCCACTGGGCTTATACACCGGTAAGAAAAAATCACTTTACCACCTTCATCCAGCACAAAATCACCACCCATCTGAGAGAGAGAAAGAGGTTTTAATTTATTTTCAAGAGTCCTAGACTAGGAGGAGACAGATGTTCTTTCAAGTGTTATGCAGTTATATAATATTAAAAGGAATTTGTTGTTATGGATTCACATGACTCATAGTCTCGAGCAGCCAGACCTTTGACTCAAGCAAACGGTCTGGTGCGTTGCGTTCTACAGCTTAAAGATAGCAGTATATTATTTAGTCAAAAGACATGCACGAACCAATGAGATACAGAAAGAAAAATCTGCTTACTCAACCTGATCTCACAGGAATATGGTGGCTAATTTGTATGAATTTGTACGATGTGAACTGTACAAAAATGTACTATTAGTAGATAAAAGCAATACTGAAGCCCCACCACTAAACCTAACATCACTGGCGAGAAAGCAAATCGCACTAAAACGTACAAATAATATTAAAATTCATACGAATTAAACACCTAGTAAAAAGACTGTGTTTACTAGCAATACAATTTTAACACTCCAATTACAATTCCACAGTTTTTTACAGTTACTATCACTAATTTACAACATAAAATTTAACACTATCAATATAACAGTCCGATTAAAATCCGACAGAAAATTATTCACACATATTCCTGATAGCACACATCTGGGAGACGTCTATTTCATGTCTGCCGCCTTTACATCTGCCAAGCGTATTTTTTTATTGTTTGCTCATCTGCAATATATCTCTGAGATGTCTGAATTTTTTACGTTTACATGTAATATAGACATCTAGAAGATGTATATGATTTAGAATGTATGTAAAACTGCCCTTTCTAAGATGTTTATCAGATGTTTTTACACAAGATGTTTTCAAGATCTTAAGCAGACATCTTATCGACGTGGGCTTTCTGGGATAGTATCGCTTTGTACACTAGAAGATTTGCAATAATGAATTCTATAAATACAATGTATTTATTAATTTGCCTGTATTTCATGATTTCTTAATTCCTTATTTCTAAACCGTTTTTTTCTTATGTTGTTTGTTTAATAATGTGATTTCTGTAAATCTACTTTGCAACAATGCAACATTGTGAAAAGCACTATCAAAAAATTTAACTGAAATTTAATTGAATTTGAAGTTATCGTGTCGCCTTGATTTGAATATTCGAGGGCAGGACGACCCTATAAAAACATACAAGTAAATGAGTAAGCTGCGTTGTTACGGATATAAAGGACTATAACATTTCTCAACCGATTTCAATGGTTTACTATCTGCATGGTAACAAAAATGTCTTGTCAGTTGTCAAAACTCACGCTTGTCAAGAATTAAAATTGGTTTAAAAATGTGCACGTTATTGTACTTTTAATCTAGAAAAACACATCTTACCAATAGGGAGGCTCAGAGATGACTTATTTTTGTATGCAAAACCTGAAAGCGAGTTAGCAATTTAGGACTTCCGGTTCCATCGCTCCAAAGTCTATGGGTTTTTTTAACGGGTTTTTGGTAAATCGCCCGAAATAAGATCTGTGGTAAACAAAACCTCCAAATATTTTCACGTTTTATTCTATGACATAAACACACCAATTGTGACATAAAACACAACAACCTGTTGTGATTTTTTAAAGGGCTCATCGGATGAAAATCTTTTCCGCGTTTAAATGCTATAATCAGGTCCCCAGTGCATCTTCCAACTCAGAAAACGTGAAAAACAAGAACCCAGTAAGTTTGTTGTGGTGTGCCTTTCCCTGCAAGCATGTGAGAAATCGAGCCGTACAGATTTCGCTCCTGTTGTGACGTAGAGGGAGTTCAAGTTCAAGTTCATTTTATTTATATAGCATATTTACAACAGCCACCAGGCTGACCAAAGTGCTTTACAGAAGAACAAAATTTTACTACATATACAGAAATATACCATACCAAAATCTAATACAACCCATTAAAAAAAGGCCATAACATTATAGTCAAAAATTTAATACAACCCATTTAAAAATTTTAAATGGCCATATCACAGTTGTCAATACACTAAGGCTGCCGCCATTGATGTTTTCACAAGCGACAGCGGTGTAAGTGACGCCATAGCTAAAGTTCGTGGACAACATGCAAAATGTAATGTAGTTGGCTGCACAGACGAACACAAGTCTTTGTTTAGAGTCCCAACCTCGGAAGAGACAAGACAGGAGTGGATTTATTTTATTTTTAGTGGAAATCCCTCAGAAACCATAAGTAAAAACCTGCTTGTTTACACGAATCATTTCAAGCCGGAGTGCTATTTCAACCTGGGACATTACAAGCAGGATTAGATTCAAATTTGTTCCTCAAGTGGGATCGAAATCAACTGAACGAGACAAAGCTGCCGATGTAAGTAATATTTATCAACAGTCTGAATTAAATGTACCGTATATATAGGAGGATAACGTTAGCATATGTTGGTTACACTGTGGTTAGTTTCATTTTAAACGTCTCAAATCATTTGTCCTAAGGCTAAAAAATCCATCACAGCAAACAGAGCATACTAGTTATGCTCTCACGTTGTGTGTATATAACTTGTCAATGACAAGTGCTTAAATCCACGTAATTCCGCTGAGATCTGAGGGTCATACCATATCATACCAACTTGTTCAAAGTGCTCATACGATAAACCCTTTAAAGCCTTATTGTGTCTTGTGAAACGGTGGTTGCTAACAAGTTGCTTAAATCGACTACTTCCTTTGGCGGGGACGTTAGACATCATCGCGCATATAAATCTCACAAATAATGCAACATGGGCACAAATCTCTTATAATGTAGATGCGGATTCATTCACGGAGTAATTACTAGGGATGCACCGAAACGAAAATTCTCGGCCGAAGCCGAACATGATGTGAAACACTTGGCCGAAGGCCGAATAATACCGAACACCGAACATGGTTTTTTGCATTTTTTCTATTTATTAAGCCATTTTTTTCACTATTGCACAAACTGAATAGTCAAAATGTGCTTTTTAAAATTTGTCTTGCTTTTCAATAAAATACAATACAACTTATAAAATTGAGCAAAACAAAGTAAATTCAAACAAAAAATTGAGCCTGTGAATAGCCTATATTAATTAGGCCTATAACTGACTGCTAAAAGAATGTAATGTAAGTTACTCTGTACCCCTACAACAAAACACTTCATTAAAAAGTGTCATTCCACATTAGGCCTATAAGCTAAAAATACAAATAAACTAAAACTGTTGGATTATATTATAGGCTACATTGCAAAATGATTTGAGAAAAAAAACATCCAATGCAAGCAATTCTGACTGATGCTGACTGACAACCATTTCAGTTCTCGTCTCTCCTCCAAACTCCGCCCACAAAAGCTGAATGTTCTCTCAGAAGGTGCATTCGTGGATGCACCGAACATACT
Organism: Triplophysa rosa; assembly: GCF_024868665.1. Classification (NCBI taxonomy): domain Eukaryota; kingdom Metazoa; phylum Chordata; class Actinopteri; order Cypriniformes; family Nemacheilidae; genus Triplophysa; species Triplophysa rosa. Next base: position 22,312,320 of record NC_079904.1, read on the forward strand.
TTGACAAGCTGTTTAGTACAGGGGACTGAGTGCACGCGACGACTGTATGATGTCAAAGGATGTCGCGAGCGGCGGGGCTACTGTCAGACAGCCCGCTTCCGTCTGAAGTAAAGTTACCGACCGGTAAAGACGCTTTCATTCGGAAATTTACTTCCGTGCGGCAAGTCCCATGCTTTGTCTTCACTATCACGATAATTCCTGGTATTTGTTGCGATAACGATAAAAATGACGATATATCCATAACGCCATCCACCGCTGTTTTTTGCGTCAAGTGATAGTAGCTGCATGTAGTCTAGACCCTCAGAAAAACTAATATTATCAAAAAGTAAAACTTACCCCAAATCAAACAGCCCCTAAAATATACCTACAGTATTTTTGTAGATATAAAATATAATAGTGAGATTCGACTTCAAAAGGTTGTAGTAAAGAAAAGTTAAATGAACTAAAGCTCAATAAACACATCATGTCACACCTAAAACTGTATATATTCTATTGTTGGGTGGAAACGATCGATCGCATCACGCTGTCAATCACTCTCTCTTGAACTGTGTGAACCTTCTCTTCTCACAGCAACATACACTGAATCTGTCTATGACTCGCGCTACAGAAAGAGAACAGAAAAATGCGGATAAAAGAAATCTAATTAAATAATCCATTTAAAATAACGTAATACAAACTCGCATTTGTACTGGATGTAAACAGGCGCTATGAAAAGCACATGTGGGCGCGAGCTGCGCACGGGATGCTCCGTTCATACTGTATATAACAGGCAAGAAATCATATTAAACAATTTGTTAAATTGTTTAATTTTTTATTAAACAATAACATCTAACGAATGTTTAAATAAATACTTTTAGCCAAACTAAATGTTGTGGTGTAACGTATTATGACTATCAACGAATACTTAACAAACGAATGAAATAAAACGAAAGTGAAACTAAACATCAACTCGGATGCATCTACAGTGCCAACCTAAACGAGATTTAGAGCTCGTCTTTTAGTGCAAACTCTTTCTCAGCTTCACGTCCGCCCTCCGCTATACCCGTTTTCGCTTCACATATGAGCTCTGAATGAGTCTAACAAAGAAATACGTCATCAACTAGAATTTATCGTTTATATCGCGGGAAGACTAATTCCTATCGTGTGGGGAATTTCTACAGGTATATCGCAAACGATATAATATCGCCAATCCCTAACAGATACCCAAATCATCACCAACAAAAGACAGTAGTTTTTTTAAGTGTTGTGAAGTGAAACGCGAGCATTTTTGATGTTCGTTTCTGTTCAGTCCGCTCATTTTATTGTGTTTAACTACAGCTGTCTGTCGTCAGTGGTTTTGTCTTGCATTGGCAGCAGGTATGTGTTAAAATATCAAACTGGAGACGGTATTCTATCGGTTCTGGCACTCTACAGCACAACATGTTATTTTAAACTCCTAAAGCTTAAGTTATAGTCGTGCGTAGGACCTACGCCGTAACCTACGGCGTAGCCTACATACGTAGATGACGCCGTCGTGAACATTTATGGTTCTGCGTTGAGAGTATGCGTCGTACTGCAATTACACCGCCGAAACGCTAGATGGCTCTTTGTGTTTTCACGGGTTTGCTCTTCTTCGCCGATGTTTTGTGTGTATGTTAGTGTTTGCAAGCGATGGAAGCTGATCGCATCTTAACTGAGTTGGAGCTGATCGAAGTAGAAAAACAGTTACTTTTAATTAAATCACTTCAACAAAAAGCTAGAAACCAGAGATGTCGATGCTCGCCATGTTGTTCTTTTGTGGACTCTGAACTTGCCGGAAGAAGACGCCAGAGAAGAAGACGCCAGAAATGCGTAGAAGGAAGTACGATGCTGCCAAACCGACCAATCACAGCGCTTGCGTTCCGCGTAGGGTCCGCGTTGAGTTGACGCGTTGTTACATTTTTGGAGAGGTGCGCGTCAGGCTACGGCGTAGGGTACGCGGCTCTGCGTAGGCTACGCCGTAGGTTACGGCGTAGGTCCTACGCAGAAGTAAAAATCGCCCATAAGGGGCCATTCAGACAGAACGCATTTTTCCATTCCAATGCGCTACCTTCCTATTGTTTTTCTATGTAAACACGCGTTTGACGGACGTGCATGACCATTACTCTCGCGTCGTTTGAAGCGCCTCGCACGCTTGCGCTGCGTTTTTAATACTCCGTGTCAAATTAAAAAAAATTCAACTTTTACATGCAGCGCTGCTCATCAATGTCAGTTCCAAGAGCAGTGAACCAATCAGAAGAATTTGGAGGCGGGGCAAGTGTTGCTTCTGTTTACAGTAGCAAGCTGGCATGATAACTGTTTTATTTGACGGCAACATGGCGAAGGAGGCGCTCATAGTGGCTGTGTCCGGATACACGCGTCTCGAGACCCTCGCGTTCTAGGCTGCGCTTCTAAAAAAAGCATATCTGAGCGCTGCGTCTCGCGTTTTTACACGCAGAGACGCGTTCTGTATGAATGGCCTCTTATGTAGCTGAATCTGTGCTGGTTTGTATTGGCCGCCTCCAGTTTTCCTTTTGTTTTGCCTCCAGCTAATGCCGTGACGTCGGCGCAAAAGGGGTCTATACGGTAGCAATGATGTCATATGATTCAGCGGTCAATGCGACGTCTTTGTACATCTATGATCTGAGAGACATTTTAAAGCCATCCATCAGTTTTTGTTTTTACATTCCACTTACAGACCGAGTTATCAGTGTTTGTGCAGTATCTGGAAGAGAGTGTGTGAATGTCACCTGAAACAGATCGTCGATGAACTGTGGTGGCACCTCAGGAAACGGTCTGTTCATCGCCAGCAATTCAGAGTAGTGAAGCAGTGACTTAAACTTCATCACCTTCGCAAACGACGAACCCAGACCCAATGTTCTGTACACCTGTAACCCACACATTTATACTTGGCGTCAATGTCTCCATATTTGTTTGTCATAAATCATTATTATTAGTCACCTTTTATGTTTGTCACAGGGTTTTGCTTCTAAAATCTAAAAATCTGAAAGTATTAAAAAAGTGCTCGTCAACGTTGGCAACGAATGCAAGGGACGTGTAATAAAGTAAACCTCTTCATAATTCTCCAAAAGTATAGCGAGGACATTCATCTGTTCTACGAGGACAAACAACGCTTTTGTCAGAATAAAAAGTGCTCACCGCTCTCTCTTCATCAAACAGCATGTCAAATTCAGTGCCTGTCTGATCAAGCCAGAACGTTGCCCCTTCCAGACACCCATACGAGACCACCAGCACCCGCACTGACTGAGCTTCCAGAAGATTCTGTAGAAGAAAGAATTGCGAACAGAAAACAAAGCTGTGTCGATGATTCAAACAACATGCCGTGGATGACTGTATGTATTTCCAGAAGTGTCAGGTTCTCTTACCTTGCTGTTCTTCAGCTCAGTCAGGTGGTCTCGTCATGGCTGTCATCCAAAATGTCGAAGTAGAACAAGTAGGAGATTCTCTCCCTTGCCCAAGTATTGACCCAGCGACACATTCCTGCATGAACACAAGACGCTTATTTTATCATCCCTAGAATGTCAAGACAAGACAGATGAGATCTTGGGCAACATGTATGAATTTATGATTATTAAATTGAATTGGTTGTGCAGTAAGGATGCTGAATTCAAAACATTCACGCCAGTTTTTGCTACCCGGTTCTGGATTATTGTTTCCTCTGAATGTAAACATGATCAGTACGTTTCTCTCACTCTTTGGTTTGGACGTGTACGAGCCATGTATCTGAGCTCAGCGTCTGGGCTGCAGGACAGTGTGAAAGAACGGTGTCGCTCATTTGCATCTGAACATCCAGACGTTTCAAAAAACTGTCCCACTCCACCTGTCAATCACACAAACACTCACTCGCTATTGTTACACATGTTTAGCATCGTGTCAAATGTGGTCAGACAATAGAATGACTTACTTCCAGCTGCAGAAAGCTTTCAACATGATCCCGCACTTCAGCTGTCCTGTTGAATTGAGAATTGATTTGGTAAGGGATAATGTACAGTAAGTCGCCTATTATTGCTAAATGAACCCTGAAAAGGTGATCAGGACCTCGGTGTGAACCAGATTTTGCAATAATGAGCAGGTGATTGTACATTATGCAATAGAAAATACTAGGGATGTAACGGTATTGTAAATATCGAAGTATCGCGATAGCATTTTTTTTTCTCGATACTATCGTGGTCGCATGACGATAGATCTTCCAGGTAGAGTGTAGTTTTTTCAGCCGAATGGAGCGAGTTGAGGGAAGCGGGAACTACAATTCCCATCAACCCATGCGTGCCCATCATCCTCTGCGCTCTGCTGCCGCCCGCTACAGATCAAGTTGAGCGAAAGTGGCGGATGCCGCTAGTGGCATAGAAATGGATTTACAAATTGTTGAAGCTAGGGCTGGGCGGAATGACGGAATATTCCGTTACCGCGGAATAAAATGTCAACCGTAAGAGATTTCTCTATTCCGTGTATTCCGCGGAATGTAAATAAGTAGGCGTGGTTAACTCGGCGCGCTGCAAATTAGGCGCTATTCTGAAAAAAACGACTGAATTAATCCACCCGTAACAAATGAACGTATCAAACATTCTTTTGACCTTCTTTCAGTCTGTAGTTTAGTGATCCGCTCCAGTCCGGCGCTTCTCTCACCCGCAGTGCTCGTGCAGGGATCTGCGCCAGCATTTAAAAAAGCTCATTCTTAACACGTATTTCAGAAGTCAGGTTGTTTTGAAAACCTGTTAATAGTTTTATAAAGTTTAACTTCAGTCGAGCCAAGCTGAAACTTGCGTTGAAATGCGCTATGATGTTTGCGAGCGCGTGAGCGCTTTGATGTGACGCGCTTCTACCTCCAGTTTTGGGAGACGCGTGAGGAGTCACCAGAGACTCGCAGTGCAAAAACAAGCCCGAGAATAAACAAACCTAAAGACAGAGAGTCGCATCACACTAAAAGTGCTCATCTAATAGAGAGTGAAGAGCGATAAAGACCTATTTACAGACCCCATGAACACCAGTTTAGTCATATACTGTACTCTCATTGTTTGTGCATATTCATACTTTATTGTTATATATGTTGTCTATCTTCCTACTGTATACATATGATATAGCCAGAAGATAAATATGAATAAATAATACATCTGATTATCAGAACTTAATTTGATATCTTTAGTACATTTTCATAACTTACCTACATTTTAACTATGGTGAGCATTTAAATGAACTGTAATAAATAAATTAGTTAAATCAATCTAAGAAAAATGAGGTATAAAATATAGAATTATAATGGGAGATTGTTTCATGAAATATATCGTTACCGTGAAATAAAATTACTCATTCCTTGAAATAGATTTTTGGCCATTCCGCCCACCTCTAGTTGAAGCTAAAGCGAATTATAAATCGCATGTGTGGAAGCGTTTCGGTTTTCCCGTAACAAGAAACGAGAAAAGGTGACGGACAGACAAAAAATAATATGCAGACACTGCCAGACTGCGGTGAAGTACAATTCGGGGAAAACGACTAATATGAAGAGCCATTTGTTACATCACCCCGAAAAGTTTCATGATGATACGACGAGAAAAAAAATAGCAGTGAGTGAAGCAGTGAATGAGGCGAGTACCTGACTGGTTGTGAGTGGTTAAAAGTTGACAAACACCTCAAACTTTTTTCATTTCAATTTTTTCATGTTTCATGTTCTCAATTTTTATGTTATTAATTTTTATGCTATTATATTACTGTTCTTTGCACTTTAAAATTACCTAATCTAAAAATAATAAATGTGATCTTTGTTCAGTCATAGTTTAATAAACACTTATGCCACATTTTTCCAAGTCTTCATTTGTTTTGTTTTTTTCCTGCACAAAATTCAATAAATATCGTATCGTAGTCTTCATATCGAGGTACTATCGTATCGTGAAATGTTGATACCGTTACATCCCTAGAAAATACATATAATATTTATATAAATAAATGTATTTTTGGATGGTATTCGAAAAATAAGGTCGTGGGGGGACATAAAATACATGAAACAATAAATAAATTACCTGGGACGATAATCAATTTTAGCATTCACTATACAAAATTTTAGTGCTCCAGTCTTATTAAAGAGCAGTTTCAACACAAAAGGACGTTTTTAAATATATACAGGTATGTGTTAAATATATAAAATACTTCAGTGCACTGCAATGTACAGTCAGAACACACTCAGGTTTTTACTGTTTTAACACTTGTAATAATATTGACATATTTCATATAAGAAATCATCATACCCACTGAAAAAATTGTTCCCATATACTTTCTGCTTCCTTCATGTTCTTCACACCTAGGCTAAAAGAAAAGTAATATTTTCATTTTATATTATTATAGGATAGAGTTGACTATGCACACAAAATCCACATGTACTGTATCCCTAAAACGTTTAAAGATAACATATACCCACCTGTCAAAAAACTTGGCCTCTGCTGACATCAGACCTAATAAAACGCTCATTTTCTGATGGGCAGTTTCTAGCGAAGAACCACCTAAAGCGCGCGCACGCACACACATACAAACACGCACAAGTTTACTACTAAATGACAACGAAGTACGCTTAAAGTGCCGTGTAATAGAATTCATATATGCAACAATGTTATTTGCAATCGATACATTAAATTAAGTCCATTTTCCATTCCCTTATACAAATCACATTAAACAGTTCATTGGATTGATAGATAATGACTGGCAAACTTGCACAAGTTAAATGAGAAAAAACGTTAAATCTCAATTGTTTTGTACCTTCCGCGATGTCCTTCTGTACATTCTCCAGCAATGTTCTACCAAAAGATATCAGATCTTTCAAAGCTCCAATAAGGAGGTTTTGTTTTACTGCAACAGCCATTATGTGTTTGCACTTTGTAACACACTCGCGTGCTGTAGTGTACACATCCGTCATTCTGTCGAAACACACTATTGGTCCATCAACTCCAGCGCTGGGAAAAGAAACGCCTACCACGTGACATCAAGTTCCACAGCAGTGTATATAATAATATTAGCAAAGAGAAACTAATAGAAATCGAATTAAAACGGGGGAAAATATCAAATTGTATCTGATCAATGAGAGAAAACATTGAAGACGATAAACCCTGCCCACTTACAGACAAAGTTGTTGTTGGCACCTCTTTTCTACTTTAATTATTTTCTACTATAAATGAACGGATTAAATACATTTTCTAGACCATAATGTTTCATTTTAAATATATATACATATTTTTATTCCCTCGTTTTCATTCTCTCCCAGCTGACACATGACGTCCCGGTTACGTAATGTATTCCCCTGTGCCCCGCCTGCTGTGCACATTGACATGTAACAAATTTACTGCCAGTTTTTTTTGTTACATGTCAGTAGTTTTACAATATAGGATATTAACAGTTTCAAAAATAAGAATAATTTGGGCCCCCCAGTAGCTACGCCAGATAACAGTTTTAACTTAATTTACTATTGGTTTGACCATCAAATATACTCTCTTTGGTTGTTATTATGTTTGCTAATATGCATGTCACTTTCAATCCAAACAGTTAGCTTCCTCAGCATTTTACATTTGTTTTTTTCATTACATATTTCGGATTTGGGGTTAAAATCAACATGAAACGGAAGTTGCGATTGACTTCTTTTCCGTATCGTGACGTATATCCGAGTGAAATCCGGCTTCTGAAATGAGAAAAAAATGTAGGGCGGGGCTTTATTTTGCCCTTCCCGTTTTGATTGGTTTGTTGTAGATTGGCCCTGGAAGGGAGGGCTAAAAATGCCTGGCCATTGGACAGTCAGTATAATCCTACCTCTTTTTTGTTGCTTACGTCATGTGGTGAAGAGTTGTTGTTGAGAGGAGTTTATGTTTTTGATTAAAGATTACAAGTGCAAATTAATTTAAAAAAAAAAATGCTGTCCACAGATAAATCATTTATAATGATCACTGCACTTAGAATTTTCCTGTTTGATTTCATGGTGACTTTAAAGCCTTTTTATATGTTTATGTCTCATATGTACAAGATCATGTACAATTTGCACACCCTTTTTACTGTATTTAATCTTAGATTCAGAGTGCAACACATGACGCAAGTGGCTAAACATCCAATATTTTACAACTTTTGTTGACCGACGATGCAAAGTACAAAACGCCGTTTTAGATGAAAAATGTGTCATTTATGTGATTGATGTAACGTAATTCGCATTTAAAAGTGTGACAAGACAAGAGACAGTAACGGAGCCATTTTCAGCGTTTTATTAGGGATAAGATTAGTAATAAATGTGTGCTATTGTGAATTAATTAAATGATACCAAGTACATTCACCTCATTAAATTATTTACAGACCTTCACTAAAACATGGGAAACTCTGTTTATAGATTGTGGTAAGCCTATAAAAAGTAAAAACGTATTTGCAAATTCAACATTTAACAATACATACATAGACAAACACTTTTTCTTTACTTATAAGTCTCTTTATTCCATAGTTTCCTTTTGTTTTTTTCTATTTACCAAGTGTCTACAACCTTTATAAGATAAGTCCATGTCTGGTCTGTGCTCAGAATTAAAAGGGACAGTTCACCTAAAATTAATGAAAGTAATGAAATCATGTTATTAAATGTTTTGACAACCACAATATTTCTAATGCAAGGTGTTTGTGCTTTTTTTACAACTTTTCGCTATCCTATACCTCATTCCTTCAGTTACCCAGCCCCCCCGAGGACCAAAAAATCTCACTCCAAGCTGAACTGAAAAGTTGGCAGCCCTGTATTATATGTAAATATTAAAAATTAATCTACCAAATTAAAGTATAACATTTAATTTAACATCTAGATTTTTATACGTAGTGCAGATGCTTGTGCAGAATTTTCGTCCGGACTCATGGAAAAGCGATTGGACACATTCCTTTCAGTCATTTCTTACATATTTTACAGCCAGCAGTAAACTAACATACATGAATCTGTACTAAATCAGTATTTTAATCTGTTGTACAGTATTGTAATCTGTTGTAACTATCCCATGTGAAAAGGAAGCATATTTGTGACTTTTTGGACATATGTATTATATTTAAACAACACCATACTGAGTGCATATTAAAGTATTAATTTAAAATACCTTTACATACACTGACCAAAATTATAAACGCAACACTTTTGTTCTTGCCCCCATTTTTCATGAGCTGAACTCAAAGATCGAAGACTTTTTCTATGTACACAAAAGGCCTATTTCTCTCAAATATTGTTCACAAATCTGTTTAAATCTGTGTTAGTGAGCACTTCTCCTTTGCTGAGATAATCCATCCACCTCACAGGTGTGGCATATCAAGATGCTGATTAGACAGCATGATTATTGCACAGGTGTGCCTTAGGCTGGCCACAATAGGCCCTTTTCACAATGACGTCACTTAACCTCCGCCTTTTCGCAAAGCAGTGTATCATAACATCCGTATTGCAACAAACAAGAAGAAGAACTTCCGTTTTGCCGTCGCGCTGGAATTTAACAACAGTGGAAAAAAAACTGACAGAACACGTATTCAGCTACTTATCCTAGCACCTTCGCTAACACAAAAAGAAAACAAAACACCTTCAAAATCAAACAGGTACTGTTCAACGAAGAATTTGTATCCTTTCTCTAGCTTTGATCTTGTTGTTAGCGGAAATTTGTCTGCAAGATGTTTGTGACAAGCAGAGCGGGACGTGAGGGAACTCACGGTAGCTGCGCATTGCACCAGTATCGCATCTCTCTCGTCCCGCTCTGCTTGTCACAACGTTGTACATCATCTAGCCGTATTTGTGGCAGATGTGCAAGGGACTTGGTAAACTCCATTCTGAGGCGCTAGCGGAAGTAACTTCTTCTTCTTGAGTTTTACTGGCGGTTGGCAAACCAGCTTATAGGTGCATTACCGCCACCTCATGAACTGGAGTGCTAGCGGAAGTAACGATACACTGCTTTGCGGCAGAACGGAAGATGCGTGACGTCATGTGAAAAGGGCGTATAAAAGGCCACTCTAAAATGTGCAGTTTTACTGTATTGGGGGGTCCGAAAACCAGTGAGCATCTGGTGTGACCACCACTTGCCTCACGCTGTGCAAAACATAGAGTTGATCAGGTTGTTGATTGTGGCCTGTGGATTGTTGGTCCACTCCTCTTCAATGGCTGTGCGAAGTTGCTGGATATTGGCAGGAACTGGAACACGCTGTCGTATACGCCGATCCAGAGCATTCCAAACATGCTCAATGGGTGATGTATGCTGGCCATGCAAGAACTAAGATGTTTTCAGCTTCCAGGAATTGTGTACAGATCCTTGCAACATGGGGCCGTGCATTATCACACTGCAACATGAGGTGATGGTCGTGGATGAATGGCACAACAATGGGCCTAAGGATCTCGTCACGGTATCTCTGTGCATTCAAAATGCCATCAATAAAATGCACTTGTGTTCGTTGTCCATAACATACGCCTGCCCATACCATAACCCCACCGCCACCATGGGCCACTCGATACACAACGTTGACATCAGCAAACCGCTCACCCACACGACGCCATACACGCTGTCTGCCATCTGCCCTGTACAGTGAAAACCGGGATTCATCCGTGAAGAGAACACCTCTCCAAAGTGCCAGACGCCGTCGAATGTGAGCATTTGCCCACTCAAGTCGGTTAAGACGATGAACTGCAGTCAGGTCGAGACCCCGATGAGGACGAAGAGCATGCAGATGAGCTTCCCTGAGACGGTTTCTGACAGTTTGTGCAGAAATTATTTGGTTATGCAAACCGATTGTTGGTCTCAGACGATCTTGAAGGTGAAGATGCTGGATGTGGAGGTCCTGGCCTGGTGTGGTTACACGTGAGGCCGGTTGGATGTACTGCCAAATTCTCTGAAACGCCTTTGAAGACGGCTTATGGTAGAGAAATGAACATTCAACTCACGGGCAACAGCTCTGGTGGACATTCCTGCAGTCAGCATGCCAATTGAACGCTCCCTCAAAACTTGCGACATCTGTGGCATTGTGCTGTGTGATAAAACTGCACATTTCAGAGTGGCCTTTTACTGTGGCCAGCCTAAGGCACACCTGTGCAATAATCATGCTGTCTAATCAGCATCTTGATATGCTACACCTGTGAGGTGGATGGATTATCTCGGCAAAGGAGAAGTGCTCACTAACACAGATTTAAACAGATTTGTGAACAATATTTGAGAGAAATAGGCCTTTTGTGTACATAGAAAAAGTCTTCGATCTTTGAGTTCAGCTCATGAAAAATGGGGGCAAAAACAAAAGTGTTGCGTTTATTATTTTGGTCAGTGTATATTAAGTGCTTTTCAAGTCGTTTAAGATCAATTTCAAGTTATTCGCAATATATTTAATTTATTGAAATTGTGTTAAATTGGAACCAGTTTAAGTACATTTTAGTGCATTTTAAGTGTGTTTCTTTTCATTTGAATCAATTTAAAATATACTACAATGCTTTTTGAACCACCGTTCGTGCCTAATTTTAATGTGCGTCAAGAACAATTCAATAGAATTTCTGCTCATTAGAAATGCATTAGCATTACGCTACTAGTTCATTATAAAGCTATTTTTCTGTATTAAAAAAAGGTTAAGACGCACACACATACACACTTTGATATACGTATGTGTACATTACAAAAAAATTATATGGTACATTTAAAAAAGTAAAACAAAAAAATGATTTACTGGACCAAAAGACATTATAATAAATGAAATGGTGAAATGCTATGGCATAGCTATTTTTAACCATTTGTTAGACATTTCAGAAAAATACAATAGGAATGTTGCATCACTGGATAAACCGCACAATCCAACTTCCTAAGAAAAAGACTGAAAACAAAGTGCAGAAGGAATATTGCTTTTTGTTTTACAAATTAAATCATGAAAATGGAAGAGACAAAACAGTTAAACCAAAGAGATCTTCATTTTCAAGCGGAGGGTCACCTCTTTGAGTACGACTTGAATTTTCTGCCAATAGAGACTCGCAATTCAGACAAAGACTACAGTATCCTAGATCTGTAAAAGAATTTATATCAAATTAACCAATGATTAACAGCTGCATGTTTGAATATATGTGTATGTAACTTAACATATACATTAGAATTTATTTGACGTCTCAGTTTGTCTTTCAAAGCTTTGACTATCTCCTCATCCAGCTACGAGTGTCCATTCTTATCCTCTTGACTGTAGTCAACACACAGCACTCTATGAGTTACACTGAACATAAGATTAGAAGCACCCAACACCACCACTTACAGTGAGCAGAGTTCAATCCCAAACTCGCTCACATTGAAGGGATAGTTCACCCAAAAATCTCAATTTTGTCATTTTTGCTCACCCACACGACGTTCTACTCGTTTTAAGACCTCCCAGCGTCTCCGGAACACAAATAAAGATATTTTTGATGACATCCGAGAGCTTTCCAGGCCTCCTCACAGACATGGTAATCTTCTCTGTCAAGGTCCAGAAAAGTACTAAAGACATCGTTAAAATGGTCCATCTGGACATAGTGGTTCAATTGAAGTTTTATGAAGAGACGGAAGTACTTTATGTGCACAAGAGAAACCAAAATAAGGAGTTTAATCAACATATTTTCAGATGTATGCTCTCTAATAAGCACCTTTACACAATTTAATCTTTGCATCCATCTGTTATTAAATATATACAGTATATATATACTGTATTTTCTTGACTGTTTGACAGCATACACAGCAGGATAGACAATTTCCCGTTTTAATCCCCAGTCCTTCTGACTTTCATTTGAAGTCTGTAATTATTTATGCCAAGTTGTTTCTATCAATACTAAATTATAATATCTGCTGTCAGATCCTGTAGGATCTGTCAGGCCATTAAACCGTATGTCAATCTTTATTGTTTTAATAACTTGAGATATTGATTTGAATTGTGAAACAAAAACACGTCTCACTTCAGTAATACTCGTCCCGTCAGACGCAGGTGTGCGCGCGGTGCTCACAGTTCAGCTGGTGCGCACAATACAACTATAATGATAATTCATCATTCAGGTGGAGCCTCTGTTATATAACATATCAATGCAACCCTCCAATGTTAAATAACTATTCTGACCTGGTGAAAAGTCACATTAAATCGAAAGGGAAATGTACTTTTTCACTCTGGTCAGACTTTTGTCATTGTTAATTTAATGACGTGCCTGACGTTGCCAAAAAGGGGAAAAATGTCGCGCGTTATATCTTAATTAATCCATTTATATGTATGTATGTATGTTTCATTGTTGACTGACGTAAGTCCTTAAGTAACGTGCATGTCATTACTGCATTAAGTTGTTTTTAGGCGTTAAGGTGTAGTTGCGCTGTTTCCTCACAAGGGGTCGTCTGTCTCTTTAGAGTTAAAATTTAGACCATATACATGTACATATGTTGTGGACCACTCGTATAACTAGTTTCAAGCATTGTTTAAATTACGATCTTTCTAGAAAACAACTTAATATATACCTATAGGCTCACGAGTGTGTATTACTAGCAACCAGCAGATAACCTTATGCAGTAAATCTGAAAAACCGGTAGAGGGCAGTATTTCTCTCCTTTGAATTAAGGATTACCATGCGGTATATGATATGTGATGGACTTAAAAATGTATTTCGTGAATACAGATAGTATAACAGAGGTGTTTAAGTACTTTGGCGTTTTATGGTTGTGAAATAGAAAAAACGTTTAGACAATCAAATTCTTAGAAAAAAATATATCATGGTTATGTAGTTCCCACCAACTTTCCGTAGTTACATAGATCATTAAAATAGCAAAAGAAATGTTTAATTAAATGTTTTGAGGAGGTTCCTGTAAATGAAATTATATATGTAAACATGTACGTTTTAAACAGAATGTTTGTTAAATGTTTGTCCTGTGATGATTTTGCGTCACATGACCTGCTGATGTCAAACAAATCAAACAGATTCAAGTCTTGCTCTAATTTCCTATTCTTATACCCACAATTATAAGTCAAATAGTTGGATTGTTGAAAAATGTTTTCACTTCATTGTAAATATTCCATGCCAGTCTTTTCTGCACAGCGATCCTGCTTTAGTAATATTTTAGTTATACCCCCGCACATCATAGTAAAACCCTTTAGGCAATGTCATCAATCAAATGGATATTTTGGATTACTGAAGTGAATATGGATCAAGAGACAGCTCGGTGCATGTGAAGTCAAGGTCCACAAGATCATCCAAAGGTCATAAAAGATCAAGCTCATGTCCACAAGGAGTATTTTTATTTTTAACATGACATGAGATTAGAAAGTAAACACGTACAAAGACATCAAAAACACATCTTAAGCTTTTCAACAGAACACTTGTGACACATGCAAGTGACGGTATATGCTCACAATGTTATACCTGGACAGTTACATATCTAGAATGGATTTCATATATCAAAAATAGTTCTGTCTTTTACAGATGTTCCTTTTAGCCCAGAGTCAATCACTTTCAGAGCATACTTAAGCATCCACATATACCTTTTTCTTACTTCAGCTTTTCCGGCATCCCTCCATCACCACGACTCCTCCCATGCGACTCCTTAAACATCAAACCAAATTTGTTTTCCATCATTATTATTTTCATTAAGACATTGATTTGGCATTTTTTTGCACACCACACTGGCAGGTGAACTCGTGAACATTCTATTCAACAGAAATTCGATTTGATGATGACGAAATATTCTATACCGCTGCTGTCCTTTTGAAACCTTGTATCTCCATATTTCGTGATTTTTATTTTTTGCCATAAATCATTAGTCACCCTTTATGTTTGTCACTGGGTTTTGCAAATATCTAACCTATGAAAAGTATTAAAAGGTGCTTGTCAACTTTGACAACAGTATGCAATCATTTAAAAAGTAAAGTGTTTTTACATTTCCTGAAAACAGCGAATTTGGACATCCAAGGTTTCAGAAAGACAGTGACAATATTACAAAATACATGAGAAACGCTACGTGCAGTGATCAGTGCAGACTCCTGTTACCTTTTGCTTGACACGGGCTTCAGCTGTGGTCATCTTTTAGTGTCTGAGAATCTGGGATGAGCATCCAGTCAAACTGGAGCTGGGTCTGTCCGACTCATGTGTCCCGAGGGTGAGACATGAAAACAAGACAAGCTTAATAGTGTACAGAGAGCAAAAATTCCACAATATGACAAATGATTGCGTTTGATTCGAACTAAAATGGCATAAACATGTACTTAGGTACCACCTGCCCGCTGATGGCAAAATAGTTTTCAAATCTATCCATTGAAATAACATGATCTATATTTGTACAAAGCTGCACTAAGAACCAGTTTCATTTATCCCAACAGACAGTATTACTATCTGAATTGTTCCCTATCCCCTATCTAGTGCACTACGTATCATTCACTATAGAAAAAAGTAAATATGTGAACAGGTGGCTGATGCCAGAGGTTGGACGCTCCAGATTCTTGTGACCTTTTGATAGGCTGAAATTGTTTTATTGATGTTTTTTTATTTTGCTGCTCGATGGGCATCCATGGACTCTGTGCACAAGAGTAGTGTCAAACGCCGGATGTTGTCAGAAGTCTGGATATCAGTTTCCGGTTTACTTATGCATCACTATTTCTACATGTTTAGGTGACGATAAAGGGATAGTTCACCCAAAAAGGAAAATTTAGTTTTTGGGTGAGCTATCCCTTGAAGTCATTTATAAAAAGTAAACCGGACACTGATATCCTGTCAACACCGGAAGTTCGTCACTACACCTGTGCTTGAGTCCATAGGCTGCATTACAGGTGCCTCTCTGCCAAGGTTTAGCTGCAAATACAACAAACAGAGATTTAGCATAATTAAACAGCACTTTTTAAATTGATGCAATTAATGTTTAGGAGTGTAACTATCTCTGCATACCATATCTGCAAACATTCAATCACATACAGTACAAAGTGAGAATGATTTTGTTCAACTCACTGAGGTACAGACGACGGTGTAGCTGCTGCAGAGGGCTTTGTGGACAGACGGAGTCCGTCGAGCAGCCCACATAAATGTT
Source organism: Triplophysa rosa (assembly GCF_024868665.1). NCBI lineage: Eukaryota > Metazoa > Chordata > Actinopteri > Cypriniformes > Nemacheilidae > Triplophysa > Triplophysa rosa. The sequence goes on from NC_079904.1 coordinate 22,328,342, forward strand.
CAATGGTCTTCAGTGTGCCGTTCGCTTCCTGCCGCTTTTGAAAATCTGCTTAGAACAAATCAGAAATCAAAACCCGTTCATCCACTGACTGATCCCAAAGATTTTGAAAACACTTTGAAAAATAAAGGACCATTGATAGCAATCAGCAGATTGGAAAATAATTAATGAACTTACCTTTTTTAGTTTTCCTCATCTTTCTTTTTTCTTTCCTTGCAGCCCTAGAAACTTTAGGACATGCATATCTGACTGGAGCGCGATCCTCTGGCTTTAGAGCAGAACGATGACCCCTAAAAATACCAGTACTTTAAATTAGGTTCAAGCACTTCGATTGCAGTGTGTAAATTGGGAGAATTTGTTTAACTCACTGAGATGGAGAAGGTGTTGTTCTGGGGTCCGCTGTCACAGGGGGCTCTATGGACCTTTCTTGCCCACTCATCTGGCAGTCAGACTTCTGCTCTTGTCCAAAACCTGTTGAGAACGAATCAGAGTAGATAAATAACACACCTGTTCATCCAATCAAAACCGTTTTAAACATTAAAAGAGCATTGACACTGTTGGTCAGATGGAACAAAATATAACAACTTACGAAATGCGGATGGTGAGTCAAAAAGGAATTTGGCCGGACGAAGAGGCTTCAGTCTATTAAATGAGCTCGCTCCATGAATGTTAGCGGATCCTAAATGATGACGCCTAAAATATGAGGATGAGTTCTGTGAGTACCATTTCTGCACACATTCAATCACTTATGAATTGAGAAATGTTTTGTTCGACTCACTCGGGTACCGGAGATGGTCTAGGTGCGGCAGTGAGTTTTGAGGACAGATGTACTTCCTCCAGAAGCTTACGTAAATGTTCAATTTCTGCTAAAAACAAATCAGAAATCAAAATTCATCCATTGATTAATTTCATTACAATAAGTTATTAGAAATTTCACTAACCAACTATGAAACATGCTAATAAAAGTAAGACTCTCAAAACAATTTTAAACAATAAAAGAGAATCAATACAACAAAATAAACAAACTTACCAAATGATGACTCGAAGATAAATTTTGCTGGACGCAGAGGCTTCAGTGGGTTAAACGAGCTGGAGGAGTTCGATCCTAATTGATGATGCCTAAAAATACAAGATGTGTACTGTAAGTATAATTTCTGTATACATTCAATCACTTATGAATTGGGAAATGTTTTGTTCAACTCACTCAGGTACAGGAGATGGTCTGTGTGCGGCAGGGACTTTTGATGACAGATGAAATTCATCCAGCCGCTCACAAAAATATTCAATTTCCGCTAAAACAAATCAGAAATCAAAAACGGTTAATCCAATGATTGATATCTTTAAAACCATAAAACAAGTTGTTCTTTATTTCATTAACCGACTAAGAAACATGATACTAAAGTAAGATTCTCAAAACCGTTTTTAAAGAGCATTGATAGTTTTGGTAAGATAGAACAAAATATAACAATTTACCTAATGTGGATGGTATTTCAAAAACAAATGTTGCTAGATGCAGAGGCTTCAGTGGGTTAAATGGGATGGAGGAGTGACGTCTAAAAACACAAGAAAGAGTTCTGTAAGTACCAATTCTGCAAACATTCAAACACTTATAAATTGAGGATTATTTAGTTCAACTCACTCAGGTACAGGAGGAGATGGTCTAGGTGAGGCAAGCGGCTTTGATGATAGATGAAATTCATCCAGCCGCTCACACAAATGTTCAATTTCTGCTAAAACAAATCAGATATCAAAATCCGTTCATCCAATAATTGATATCATTAAAACAAGTTGTTTAAACATTTCATTTAACCAACTAAGAAACTCTATACTAAAAGTAAGATTCTCAAAACAGTTTTAAACAATAAAAGAGCATAGATACTGTCAGCCAGATAGAAAAAAATATAACAACTTACCAAATGTGGATGGTAAGTAAAAAATAAATGTTGCCGGACGAAGAGGGTTCAGTCTATGAAATGGGCTGGAGGAGTTCAAGCCTATCTGAAGACGCCTAAAAATACAAGAAAGAGTACTGTAAGCACCAATTCTGCAAACATTCAATCACATATAAATTGAGGATTATTTTGTTCAACTCACTCAGGTACAGGAGACTGTGTAGCTCTGGCAGGAGGCTTTGAGGACAGATGTACTTCCTCCAGCCGCTCACATAGGTCTTCAACAGATGTGTCAGTGTCGTTCGCCTCCTGCCTCTGTGTCTCCTCTCCAGCAATCTCCTGACTTTTTAAAACTGTTGAAAAGAAATCAGAGCAGAGATAACACCTGTTCATCCAATGGCTGATATCTTTAAATACTGATCCATAAAAACAAGTTGCTCTAAATTTCACGAACACACTAAGAAACATGCCACCAAAAGATTCTCAAAACAGTTTTAAAAACAAAAGAGCATCGATATTTTTGGTCTGATGTCATTACATGCTAATGATTTTTTCCTTTACCTGTTTTTGGAAGAGCAGCATCTGCTGGAGGTACCAGGGGCTCAGACTTTACTGGATCTGGTTCATCCAGCCTCTGCGCAGAACTCTCCTGTCTAAAAATACAAGCACTGTAAGTATTGTTCCTGCAGTTTAGATTGCTGTGTATAAATCAAGAGAATTTGTTTAACTCACTGAGGCGGAGAAGCTGGCGTNAAATGATTTGTTCCTTTACCTGTTTTTGGAACGGCAGCATCTACTGGAGGTACCAGGGGCTCAGATTTTACTGGATCTGGTTCATCCAGCCTCTGCGCAGGACTCTCCTGTCTAAAAATACAAGCACTGTAAGTATTGTTCCTGCAGTTTAGATTGCTTTGTATTATTCAAGAGAATTTGTTTAACTCACTGAGGCAGAGAAGCTGGCGTGATGGGGGCTTCTGTGGTCGTCTCAAGTTGTAAGGAAGCTGTTGAGAGCAAATCAGAGTAGATAAACACATGACACACCTGTTCATCCAATGATTGATATCTTGAAATACTGACCAATAAAAAAAACATTGTTCTTACACGCTAAGAAACATGCTACCAAAAAATAAAAGTTGAGCAGATTGGAAAGGAAACTTACATTTTTTATTTTTTCTCATCCTCCTCTTTGTTTTCGTTGAATCTACAGAAGCTGAAGCCGGCGTGACAGGAGGCTCTGTGGATGTTTCTTGTGAGAAAGCTGTTGAGAACAAATCAGAGAAGATGAACACCCGTTAATCCAATGAAGATAAAAGAGCATTGATAGTGTTTAGCAGATTGGGGAAAAAATTATAAACTTACAAACTGCATTTTTTATAATCTTCCTTTCTTCTTTCCTTGAAGCCACAGAACCTTCCGGAGATGCACTGGACACTGACGTATAATCCTCCAGCTTTAAGGCGGAATGTTGACCCCTAAAATACCAGTTCTTGAGGTTATTTTAAGTTTCAAGCAATTAGACAGAGGTGTATAAATCAAGAGAATTTCTTCAACTCACTGAGGTGGAGAAGCTGGAGAGATGGGTTTTGTGGACGTCTCTTGTCCATTTATCTCCTGGCTTTGTGAGGAAGCTGTTGAGAACAAATCAGAGCAGATTAATGACACTCCTGTTCATCCAATGATTGATATCTTTAAATACTGATCCATAGATACAAGTTTACAAGTAAATTTCACAAACACATGCTACCAAAAACATTTCTAAACAGTTTTTAATATAAAAGAGCGTTGATTTTTTTGATTCGATGTCATGACATACAATAACTATAACTTTTTCCTTTACCTGTTTTTGGAACAGCGGCAGGTCCTGGAGGAACCAAGGTCTCCGATTTGGGTGGATCTGGTTTAACCAGTGTAGAACTCTTCTTCCTAATAATACAAAAGTCATTTCAAGTTTCAAGCATTCAGATCGATGCGTTTAAATCACAAGAATTTGTTCTACTTACTGAGGTGGAGAAGCTGGAGTGACGTTTCTCGTGGACGTCTCTCGTCTACCTGAATCCTGCCTTTGTGAGGAAGCTGTTGAGAAGAAATCGGAGCAGATTAATGACACACCGGTTCATCTTATGATTGATATCTTTAAATACTGATCCATAAAAAACAAGTTGCTCTAAATTTCACTAACACATTAAGAAACATGCTACCTAAAACGGTTTGCATAGATATTGTTGAGCAGACTGGAAAAGAATGTATTAACTTACTATTCTTGTTTTCCCTCATCCACCTGTTCTTTCCATTACTCCAAGCCTCAGAAGCTCCAGGAGATGCACTGGGCGTCCTACAGGCAGACCGGTGACCCCTAAAAAAATTCCAGTACTTTAAGTTATTTTCAAGTTCAAGCATTTAGATTGCTGTGTATAAATGAAGAGAATTTGTTCAACTCACTCAGATTGAGAAGATCTCCATCTTGAACATCTCCTGGACATCTTTTGTCCACCCATCTGACTCCTCTGGTCAACAGCTGCTGAGAACAATAAAAGTAGATAAATGACACACCTGTACATCCAATGACTCATCTTTAACCCTTTGTTCAATAATTTCTTTAAAATGGAAAGCATTTTGTTAGCCATTATTTGACTTGAAATGTAATAAAAATGCAATAACAACAATAAAAACAGGAAGGGATAGTGATAAATCAAACATATCACATAGTTTATCACTTTTTAGCCATTTCATTTAGCAAGTGTAACATTTGAGGGCCATTTTGGGAGCTTTTTTTCCTCACAGCCTGTCTGTGAATTCCAGGCAAACATCTCAAACTTTATGAGATTAAGAGCATGAAGTCGGCCATAATAGTGAGAGAAACGTCCGTTTATCTCTGTAAGTGATCAAACACAGTTGGTCAAAAATAAAAAGATATAACTCACGAATGTTTGCTCTCTCCGGGACGGCAGGTGAAGGCTCTGGATCTATAGCCGCCTCCTCGGTCACATCCATGATGGCCCACGATGGTATATAGGGCACATCGGACACCTCACCTTCGTCGTCTTCATCGTCGAGCGAATCAGCCCAAGATGTTAAGGGCTGAATGTCCTCGAACGCAATTTCTGCTTCGGCAGTCTCGAAACAAGCCATCGTGGGATGTTGAGTCTGGAACCGATCGCTGAATAGAAATTGGCGCCAACTGCGGTGATATCGCACGTTCAGGTCGAGTCGACGGTTTTCGTTACCTTTCGGCCACTCAAACGCGGTCTCTTCCGTCACAGAACAACAGCACAACAGCAGAGAAAACGCCAAGAATCGCTGGTTTTGGTCTCTGAAAAGCTCAAAACGCGCGTAGTCGCCGAAGACACAAACAGCACTGACTGACAACGATCACACAGCGGCTCTTAAGGGGAGAGACGCCGCCGAGAGTTCTAATGTTGATCATTATCACCGAGGCTGGAAATGCATTTTTCAAAGGAAAACACATGTGTAACGTTATAATAATACAGGGCTGCCAACTCTCACGCACTCGCCTTGAGACTCACTCAGTGGACTCTTTTCTCACGCTCTCGCGCCACACATCCATTCTCTCACGCAGGGTCGCAACCGCCATTTAGATAAATGCCCACAAATCTTTATTTTGGTGTTGCAAACTTTTTTTACATCTCAAAACTGACCTCAATGTCAAAATAAGGTGGCCAATGAAATGTAAGAAGGCGGACGTTACTCCCAGCTAACAATTTTTGTTATATAACGTTAGTTTAACGTTATGGGATCGTTCCCCTAAAGTTATAGAAACCATGAAACTAACGTTTTATTTACGTAAAAATAACCAAAAACAAACCTTAACCAGAAACTAACGTTAGGGGTAAGTAATGAATAAATACATGCTGTGTTTTTATCCATCGCTTGTCTAATCTAATGAAAATAAGTAAAATAACGTTACATCATCCCACACAATATGGAGGATGAGTATTCTTTTAGCCTAATAATTCCTTTTTCATTACTGAAGTAGCCTAATTTTCGATTTATCATTTCTAATAAAATCACACTGTGTGTAGGCCTACCTTAACATCAGGAATTATAGATATTGAAATAAAATAACCAATGACTTCTATTTAAAGCTGATTTTTATTAACAGGAGAATAAACATTTAATTATCTTAACAAGAGAAGTCTCACCACAGAAGTATACCGCGGCTCCGTCTTCATATAACAATCGAAAACTCTTGAGTTTCAGTCCTTACATCGTGGTCTGTTGATTTAGATGCGTCAAATCAATCGAAAATCACGAAAATATAAGTTTACTCTCAAATCTGTACGTTTTTATATAAAATAAATAAATAAAGCGCTAAACTAATGTGTTAGTGGGTGAGGTAAAACGAAATGACCGTTAATTTTTAAATGACGGGAGTTCGCGGCACTGGCAGAGCGGAGAATGCACGTGCTCGAGCGCGCACACACATACAGTAACAGACAACCACTAAAGAAATACACGTATATGATTGTATTTTAATTTAGCTTAACTAGTTTATTATTTTCAGCCATTAAAGGGCACATTTATTAATTTCATTTGGTCAGTATTACATGTGTTAATGTGATCTTATAATTTCTGTATAGCACATCAATACAGTCACTGACGTTTACCAGTTTTGACTATTTTTACCATTAAAAAGAACCAAAAAAGAACCATCAGGGAACGTTATTTTCTGGTTGCAAAATAATAACAAAAAAAAAAACATTCTTGCAACGTTATATTTTGGTTCCCAAAAAATAACCAAAAGGGAACCAAAAACTAACGTTAGGGGAACGTTCTGTGTTTGCTGGGTATATCACTTTACCGTTTTATTATTATTTGGTTCTTAAAGTTGTCTATAAAAATGAGCAGGCCAAGTAAATGTAGTGTTCTTAACCCGAAGAAGAACATTGAAATGATTTGTAAAATGTATTAGTGTTATATAAATTCTAATTTTAGGTCCAGATACGATTTGTAAGAACTTAAACCATATAAGCATAAGTGTTAAAGGTAAATTATGTTTGACATGACTTCAGCTTCCTGCCATAATGTCCAAGCCCCCCCAAAAAATGTTTTATAAAACAAAGTTTGCATTTAACTGATTTTATTGACTGTGGCTCTGTCCCATCAAAGTCACAGATTTTCAGTTTTCAAGTTTTTGTGCATTACAGAACTCGCTTTTATTTCCTCTTACCAAACAACAGACAAGTCACCATCTTCACAGGTAAATAAAGAAGTCTTGACCATAAAGCGCCAACTATGATGAATAAGAAAACAAAACATCTATTTAAAACGGTCCCTTAAGATTCTAAAATAAAAGTTGCAATGTCTTTAAAGATTTGTTTTTAGTCAGAAAGGGAGATGTCAAATAAATGACTGAAGTGTGGCTGTTTCCAGTGTTTGTTCAAATCAAATAAACCTCTTCAGAATCTCCTCGTTATTGAGTTCAGCCGTTACATCAAAAACAAACATGTCTTTCAAACAACAAAAACATCTTTCCCAACTGTGTTCAAGTATTCAGAACAAAACTCAGAGCTGAAGAATATTGCTTAATAAATCTACAAAGGCCATCTCTGCGAGTCCCCGTTTCATTCTAAAACCAAAAACCTGAGCGCCTCAAAACATGTAAGAATATAAAACATCTTCAATTCAATCTGCTACATAACCTGCTGTTTTTATTCTCAACACGGTTCAGATGAAACAAAAGTATGCCAAACCTTAATGCCAACGTAACATTGTTTCATGTCAAATTTGACTTGACACCCTTCTCAATGTTTTTGTACAAATAAATAAACGTAAAACTTTGATTGAAATGCAATATGTAAAAACTCAAATCATGTAAAAGTCAGGACTGTAGCAAAGATGTCCAGTGTAGAAATGGCCCCTGTTTGTGTTTTAAATGACTGGATGGCAATTCAAGTTTAGGATTTCTTAGGACAGTGTGAAGCCGAGTCTGTGTTCAGCACTTCAATCATGGTCCGTGAGAACTGGAACGTCTCGGAAACTGATGGAAGGTTGTGGTACCATGAAGGTAAACTAGTGAAAAAAGAGAGCGAGAAAAAACGTGTGATTTGAATATTTTTCCTGATGAAAATCTGAGTGTATATACTCCTATAGTAATGTGAATGCTTACTACCCCAAAGTCTGCCAAAAAGAAAGAAAAAGCAGCAAGATAATCTGCTCTGTAGACATGGCTCATATATTATGATATATAATGATGCTAAAGTTACAGTACGTTACCATTTCTATTATTTATTGTTTATATTATCATTTTATCTTATATATTATGGTGCATCATGGATACATTTTTTATGTTAGCCGAGACACATTATATGTCAAGGCACATACACTCACCTAAAGGATTATTAGGAACACCATACTAATACGGTGTTTGACCCCCTTTCGCCTTCAGAACTGCCTTAATTCTACGTGGCATTGATTCAACAAGGTGCTGAAAGCATTCTTTAGAAATGTTGGCCCATATTGATAGGATAGCATCTTGCAGTTGATGGAGATTTGTGGGATGCACATCCAGGGCACGAAGCTCCCGTTCCACCACATCCCAAAGATGTTCTATCGGGTTGAGATCTGGTGACTGTGGGGGCCATTCTAGTACAGTGAACTCATTGTCATGTTCAAGAAACCAATTTGAAATGATTCGAGCTTTGTGACATGGTGCATTATCCTGCTGGAAGTAGCCATTAGAGGATGGGTACATGGTGGTCATAAAGGGATGGACATGGTCAGAAACAATGCTCAGGTAGGCCGTGGCATTTAAACGATGCCCAATTGGCACTAAGGGGCCTAAAGTGTGCCAAGAAAACATCCCCCACACCATTACACCACCACCACCAGCCTGCACAGTGGTAACAAGGCATGATGGATCCATGTTCTCATTCTGTTTACGCCAAATTCTGACTCTACCATTTGAATGTCTCAACAGAAATCGAGACTCATCAGACCAGGCAACATTTTTCCAGTCTTCAACTGTCCAATTTTGGTGAGCTCGTGCAAATTGTAGCCTCTTTTTCCTATTTGTAGTGGAGATGAGTGGTACCCGGTGGGGTCTTCTGCTGTTGTAGCCCATCTGCCTCAAGGTTGTGCGTGTTGTGGCTTCACAAATGCTTTGCTGCATACCTCGGTTGTAACGAGTGGTTATTTCAGTCAAAGTTGCTCTTCTATCAGCTTGAATCAGTCGGCCCATTCTCCTCTGACCTCTAGCATCAACAAGGCATTTTCGCCCACAGGACTGCCGCATACTGGATGTTTTTCCCTTTTCACACCATTCTTTGTAAACCCTAGAAATGGTTGTGCGTGAAAATCCCAGTAACTGAGCAGATTGTGAAATACTCAGACCGGCCCGTCTGGCACCAACAACCATGCCACGCTCAAAATTGCTTAAATCACCTTTCTTTCCCATTCTGACATTCAGTTTGGAGTTCAGGAGATTGTCTTGACCAGGACCACACCCCTAAATGCATTGAAGCAACTGCCATGTGATTGGTTGATTAGATAATTGCATTAATGAGAAATTGAACAGGTGTTCCTAATAATCCTTTAGGTGAGTGTATAAACATGCATTCGCAGGTGAGTATTTTTTTTATGTTTCTTACCAGTGTAGTTGCAAAACGCAACAGAAACACTATTTTTGCTTTCAATTTAGGTACAAGTCATAGCAAAAATGACGCTTCAGCAAACACCAGCGTTTCAAAAAGCCCTTTCAGGCAATTCAAACAAAGCTGTGATGTGGAGTTTTGTCTAACCTCTTTAAGTTCATCCAGTTCTTGACCGTCTTGCTGAAGCGATCAGGACTGGCTGTGGTCATGGCCTCGAAATCAAAGAGCTGGGTGGCGACACAGAAACAGATATTTGCATTAATTACTCATAAACAATGTTAAAAAGCGTTACAACACATGATTGAGGTGTTATTTGATTTAAACCACTACAACAGGGGTGTCCTTACCTTCCCAGATGGGATTCTGCCCAACACTTCTTTTCCACTGGCCATCAGCGCTCCCATCACAACGGAGTACGCCACAACGCTGAAAGAGTCACAGAGAATTTAAACATCAAACGCAAATCAAAACTCGGATCTATTGACATAAATGCGAGTAAAACAGAGAAACGTGAAGAAGCTTAATATCACACACCATCTATTTTCAAAAAAGAAAGGCACCATTAACACATCTACACTCCAATAAGGTTGCATTCAGCGGGTGAAGTACAGTACAGTGATGGGGATGTTACGGTTTCATCACTTTCGTGTTGGATTTAAAATGCTGTACAGGGCACTAAAAGACTGAAGCGTGAATCCTTTAAATCAATGCTGCCCAACACAAGAATAATGTGGCGACGTTTAATAATCAGGGCAGAATAATTATTTTCTTACCTGGAGCCTCGAGACAGAGGCATGAGGTTACAAAAGTAATACACCAGAGAGAGAATTAAATGACACACCGCATCAGCATCCTGGTGAAAGAGAGAAAATAACAGTATCATGCTTTTCATAATTCTGCATAATAATGAAATAATATGGAATGCATTGCAATTTTCGCAAGATGTACATTGACAATGCTAACTGAAGAATGATTGTCTGTAGGTTTGTAATTGGACTGTGCATTGTGCTGTGTATCACGTCGATCTCACCGTTACTGTAAATTCTTTATGCTTGTCTTTATGTACTCCAGTTCATATATCATTTCTCTTATTTTCAAGGGCCATTTCCATGTGCGCTCATGTCTGGTTCGATATGATACCTGTTATCTATCATATTGATCGATTAAACATCCCATAGTTTTTTTGTAGATTACAATCTTTCTACGAGGGTAAAAAAATGTTCAACAATGTCATGTACTCCATACGATATGCAGTGTTGGGTAAGTTACTCTGAAAAAGTAATTAATTACTAGTTACTAATTACATATTCAATAGTGTAATTAGATTACTGTACAAATTACTCTCTCCAAAAAGTATTTAGTTACTTATTACTAATTTCTTTCTATATCCTATATCAACCTTGATTAGTATAGATAGACATGAAAGGGCTCTTTTAATTCATTCAAATAAATAATATTAAACTACATAAAGTACTCTTATTAACAGACCAAAGTATTACAAATGTGAGAATTATACATTAAAGCACGGATTTTAAAGTTAGACTTTGAATTTTGATGTGTGTGCAATAGTGGAATTGACATGTATTACACAAAGTATTTAGTTTAATTACATCAGAAGTAACTAATTAAATTACAGGAAAAATAAGAGTAATCCCTTACTTCACTTTTTCAAGGGAAAAGTAATTAAATTACAGTAACTAATTACTTAGCAACTAGTTACGCCCAACACTGACGATATGTAAACTACATTTAATATATTTTTGTGATTTCGTTTTTCTTGTAAAAAACAAACATTGCAAAATATAAATAAATCTGAATGTAATATTCTTCATAATATGTGTATAGCCATACTAAAACAAAATCGGTCTTTAAGATTATAATTGGTTTCTATATAGAAAGATTGAAACGACAACATTTGTGACATCAACATCAGATTTATGCCATTTCAAGAAGCATTCATTTCATCTGTGAATGCTTATACCCACCTAAGTGCTAAATCTCGACAGTCCGGTATCACGTCTCTTGCAAAGTGATTTTTTAGATACCGTGTCAGATTACAAGTAAAAACTCACAGCGGTACATCAACCTTTAATTTCTTAAATGAAAATGAATTACTGTCATAATTAAAAGCATTGGCCTAAAGTTGAAAAATAATCCCACCTAATGAACACAAAATTGACCGCCCTTGTTCTATGCAGTCATACTGTACATGAATAATTATAAGGGTGCAACAGTGTGTGTGTGTGTGTGTGTGTGTGTGTGAAAGAGCCCCATTCAAACCGATGACACATTTCCCATGATTCCCTGTGTAACAGGTCAGACAGGTGCAGATTTTAGAGCTCGAAGCACCACGTCTGTGTTACAGGGCAGTGATTTAATTTCTGAGAGATGTGACTACTGAACACACGCACACCACTCGGTGATACTGATATGCAGAGAACACAGAAAAAGCAGGATAACCGTGTGTTCTTACCCCAAGTTCAGTGGAGAGCATGAGAGCTTTGCCTTTAGCAGTGAGATCTTTATAAAGCGCTTCGATCTCTGACTGATACTGCTGCGTCCGTTCATCTGTCGTCTGGGTCTCCACTGAAAACAGCATGTTCCCCACTCTAACACACACAAAGACAACCTTTCAAGACATACACACTATACAAAAACACTTCTGGCTATACCGCCTTGAGCCTGTGCAATGGACTTGTGTGGCTTCAGATGACCTTTGTGTGGAGTTTGACATCATCGGTCATCATTATGTACAATAGTTAGAAAAGAAAATGATAAGAGTTTGAAACAACATGACGGCGAGAAATTCTTAGTTTTCCACAAAACTCTTGTGTGCGCATGTTTTAGTGTCTGTGAAAAAGACGGCCAATCAAATCATGCATGAATGAGGCGTGTAAAATAAGATGACCAAATGTCCCCGTTTTCCGGGGACATTCATTTTTCTTACTGTCAGTTTGAATTCATCTAAAGCGCACATTGAGTCTGAAATTTGCGTCCGAAATTTACGCACGTTAAAAGATAAATACGACCTCACGCTGTGTCAATCACATTTACACACCGTCTCCGAAATTTTCGTCCGTCATAAAAAAATTCGGACCAGGTTCGATTTTCTGCGTTTTTCGCATCCATCAAGCATTTTGAGTGGCCTTTTTTAACAATTCAGAGACACCGTACAAACTTAAGAGCCAAATACAAAAAACGCATACGAAAATTTCGGACTGTATGTGCAAAGACCTTAAGTGTGTTAATTGATGTATTCTTTTAATTTCTTATATAGCTTACAATTACAGTATGTGTATCTAATTTGAACTACTATGACAAGGGCCCCTCACAGAAAGCGTTGTCAAGTTAATATCAAATATCAAAAGACTAGAGTCAAAGTTATCGGGTTCAAGGTACTAACTACTCATGTTGAATTAAAGTAAAACTGATATGTGTTATATAACACGGTCAGGCCAGGGAGATGGATTGTTTGGCACAAATGTTTAACTTTACCATTAAGTTCCGTCGTCACAACACAGAATTAACATATAGATATAAACAAATAAAGATATTTATCTAAGCAATAGCAATTACACTGACAACTATTACATTCGCAGAAAGGACATCTGTGCTCAAAATGACCCTAACAAGCAAATAAAAAGCTTAATGTAAAGGTCCATTTTCAAAAGCACAAACATAGCAAGTTCTTTTAAAAGTTTTAATTACTGGTTGTAATGACTGTATACAGTTTGTAAAAATGAAAATATTAAACACAATTAGAGAATGTTAAAAATGGTAACTACAGTATTATTGGTCATATGTTTTCATATTTGTTATTTTTTGTAGCGTTATTGAATTTTGTGTTAACCGTTTTGATCATTTGCAATTACTATTTTCACAGTGGACTATTTTTCCATAGAGTTTTGGTCAATTTTATTAAAACCAGTTATGGTCAGTTTGATCTGCACACAATATTATACTATTGTTATTCATTGCAATAGTACAAAAACTCATTAATATTATGTGCAACAACAAAAAAAGGCAAAAATGTTTTGTCCCCGTCTTTAATTGATTGATAATAACAAATGAGATTTGAATTATATTTTGACCATTTAACTAGAAAATGTCCCCGGTTTTCATTTGAAAAAATCTGGTCACCTTAGTGTAAAATGAGATCTGTCAATCATCATGACGTTCTGTTACTGTACATCAGGACTGACCATAATGTCAACTCTCAAGAACTAAACTCATCACACAGTATCTCATCTCTGAACGTCGCTTCACACGCATCGAACTTTGAGTGAAGGGTGTTTTATAAGAAATTCTCACCGATCTCCAGTGATGGTGATGGTGAAACCGTCATACTCTTTGCCCGGATCCTTCATACTGTGTACTTTAGAGTTGACTGTGAATCCGTCTCTGGTTTTACTGTTGAACTGCTTCATGGAGACAAACACACGAGAGGTACATTGTGAAGATGCTTATGGACTTTAACTTGTCTCATCCAGCATGTGATTCATTGGGATAGTGATGAACAAGTTATGACACACAGGTGTTAAAATCTCCTGCTGGCCATGTTTAATAGTCGTTTTACCTTCATGATGGGCAGCAGATCCTCCACTTTATTCACATTCTCCAGAGCTTGCTTGACTTCCTGAAGCCCTCGCGGGTTATATGCCCTGATAGAGACAGAGAGAGGACACATCAATGAATGCATGAATGAAAGTGATAGTTCACCAGAAAACGAAAATTCTATCATCCCTCTTGTCATTTCAAACATGTATGACTTTCTTTTTTACGCAGAACACAAAAGAAGATATTTCGAAGAAAGTTGTCAACGAACAGCTGCGGCACCCATTCACTTCCATTGTATGGACACAAAACCAATAGAAGGGAATGGGCGCCAGTTTACAACATTTTTCTAAATATCTTCTTTTGTGTTCTGCAGAAGAAAGTAATGCAGGTGTGAAAATGAATGAACAAATGAGTAAACAAATCAAGGAATGAACTCCTCTGTGCAAATGAATAAGTGAGGAGTGCAAATTAACGAACAAAGTGTCTGTCCTGACATTCTTCCAAATATCTTCCTTTGTGGAGGGTGAGTAGATGATGAAAGCCTTTTCATTTTGGGCTGAACTATCCCTTTAAGTTCAAATGAATAAAAAATGTGTGTATGTGTGAATGAATGAACTAAATGTCTGTACTACAGCAGATAACCCCTGAAAGACTCACCCGTGATATACCAGTATTCTGTCCTTTACAAAGCTGAGTATGCTATTAAAATATTCCAGATATCTGATATTAATGATCTGCCCTCTGTAAAACAAGACAAGCAACTATTGACGACACTCTTCAAGATATGAAAACCATCAGACAGGAAATGACACGTGAGGGCGGACACGGCACCTGATGAGGTTAATGTGATTGTTAAACCCTCTGCTGAGAGTTCTAGCAGGCATCTGATCCAACCACAACACGGGCTGGTCCGGATCTGCAATCCTGCTCACACACACACACGGCAAAGATGAAACGCGTGCCACTCCAGATCACACGAAACACATAACGTAACGTAATCCAGAGAGCCTTTGAGATGATCTCTGACCTTCTCCATTTCACTGCGATGTCAAACATGTCTCTCCACTGCAGCTGTCTGGTCTTTCCGTTCACTCGAACCTTTGAGTTACTCCAGGTGCGCTGCATGGCCTGCATCACTTCTATAGTTGCCAAACCCATCGCTACGCAAACACGTAACAGAGAGAGGCAACTTAAACTCCACGAACGTAAACATGATGACCCGCAGTCCAACGTGATGGTTTAATATCACATTAGATGCTAGCAAGATTAAATAAACTGCGGCTGGTAAACGGTTTGTGGTCAGAAAACTGCAATGTGGACCGCATTTTATGCTGGGTCATTCTCACGAAACCCCTGAAACATCACGGCAGTAAAGATTTTGGCTATAAAACATAATTCTGTAACATAACAAAATTATACCAATAAACATAATTTCTCTACTGATTTTATAATATAATTTCTCGATTTGTGTTCTCTACCTTGGACAAAGCATACTTTTAACATAGGAATGAATTTTTTTTGTATTTTATTGAAATTCTCATTACCGTAACGCATCCTTATTTGAGTGAATTATGTTGTAATTTAAACAATGTGAAATTAAAATATTCCGAAAAAACAATGAGACGTTCTACTAGATGTTCTCAAATGACAAAAAAAATCATTGACAGAATAATTATCTATTATAAAAATGAAGAAATACTGCACACAACTTTTTCCATGCTCATTACCGATACAGCTAGTTTTCCGCGTTAAAAAAAAAGCTACATGTATCATTTTCTATCCAAATTTACTTCATTAATGTCCCGTTATTAATGATTAAAAAACTTGCTTAGGCATCATGATTTAGCTATTTTTTTAGCAAAACATGCTACGGGATTGACAGTTTTAAATGGTTACGGTCATGAGAATTTTTAAGGAAATTGGTTGACATAAGTGTTAAGAAAACAATCTTTGACATCTCGAAACCAAGATTTCGTGAGAATCACCCCGCTAATAATCACAAGTCTGGCCAAGTGAGACTAACATAAACGTGAAAATATCAATAACCGTGATGGAAATGTGATTTTGTGGAGCTCTGACCTCTGTGTATTCTGAGGTTTGGTAAGAATCCTAATGTGTCGTACTGCATGAGTGCACCGAGATGATCCGCTGTACAGATGAGCTTCTGAACATCAGCAGAGTAACTCTCGAAGATCTGAGGTAGAACATCTCTGAACACGACAAAGAAAAACATAAAGTAAATATATGCAGAAATATACTGACATCCAGTTAAATGTATTAATTTATGAATCAATTATCATTCATGTATCAATTACTCTTCCTTCATAAATTATTCTTCTAAACACTGATCAAATGTGTATTTCTAGAGTCTTAGACCTTTCCAACAATATATTGTTTGTCATGATTAGATCAGAATTTTCAACAAAAATAACTTTGTTATTTATAGTTACAAAAAAACATCTTTGCTCTTCCTGCCGTTGTAATGAAACTGAATAGAAGCTCCAAAAAGCCCATCTATTCATCATAAAAGTAATTCATATGATGCATGTCATGATTAGTCACAAGACAGAAGGAGAACCAATGAGATTCAACGTTATCGATGTGCCGCCATATTTGAACTCGCCTCACTGGGATGTCTGTTAACATGAATATGCAATGTAAATATTAATGCTTTTAATTGTTTTCTGTCACAAACAAATGTTTAGCTTCAGAAGACATTTATTAATCCATTTATTAAAATACCCCATACAATGGCATTACAAAGCTACTTTTACAAAACTCGAATTGTGTTTGGTTGAAGAAGTCATATACACCTAGAATGGCACGATGATGAGTAAACTCTGGGGTCATTTTCATTTTCCGGTGAACTACGGCCTAATGCGTCATAATGTACTCATGATGCCCCAAACTACTTAAGTACTGACCGGAAGAGGGAAGACACAGGCTTGACTTTGCTTCTAAACTCACTTTATATGAGGCTGAAGTCCAGGCTGTTCTTCATAATCTTCTATAAGGAAGGGTAGATTTTTGGACCAGTGATTCTTAAAGTTTCCTGGCAAATCCTGATCAACATTATATTCCGCCACAGGTGCATCCAGATGAGAGTGCAAATACCGCGAGTACTCTGATCACATGTGAAAAAAAAACAGTTCATTAGGTACAATGCTTTCTTTAATTCAAATATTGCGTCAGTGTTTTATAAAGGGTTTAAAAAGACTTAAATGAATACTATTCTTTAGAGATCATTCTCACAAACCACTGAAACATCATGGCAGTAAAGATTTTAGTTGTAAAACATATAATTCGGGAACACAAAAATGATTATAACAAACACAACTGTGTTCTCAACCTTGCACAAAGCATAATTTTAACATAGGAATGAATTATTTATTTTATTGCTTTTTCTGCTGAAATTCTTATTACCGTAATGCGTTTTGCGTGCATTATATGTTGAAATTTAAAATTAAACATTCTGAAAAATACAATTGGATGTTCTACTAGATGTTCTCAAATGTCAAAAAATCATTGACAGAGTATTCATGTAGAAGAAAAATGAAGAAATAGTGGAAAAAAGTGTCCATGACTGATATTCTCCATTCTCCGTTTTTAAAGGACTGTTTACACACACACAAAGATATTTACATTAAGTCTGATTTCATATGAAGAAACACATCTGCCAGTACCTCTCAAATGTCTAACAGGTTAACAGATTACTTTATATTTTTCTAGTTAAAATCTTTATATTTTCTTGTCACGCTGTGTACACAACTTCTTCCATTCTCATTACCGCACAGGTAGTTTTACACGTTTAAAAAATTTATAATTTTCTATTAAAATATACTTTTTTATATGAATGTCTTGTTATGTATGATTAATAAAAACTTGCTCAGGCATCATGACCTCGCTTTTTTTTTTTAGCAAAACCTGCTATGGGATTGACAGTATTAAATGGTTACGGTAATGAGAATTTTTAAGGCTTTTTTGTAAAATTGTTCAAAATTGTGTTAAACGGTTAGTAAAAGTTTTGAAATTTATGTCGTGCCTTTGTTTTTAATGAATAAAAAAAAAATTGTTGATGT
Organism: Triplophysa rosa; assembly: GCF_024868665.1. Classification (NCBI taxonomy): domain Eukaryota; kingdom Metazoa; phylum Chordata; class Actinopteri; order Cypriniformes; family Nemacheilidae; genus Triplophysa; species Triplophysa rosa. Next base: position 22,346,477 of record NC_079904.1, read on the forward strand.
GAGAGTTTTTAAGAAAATCACGTTTGACATCTTGAAACCAAGGTTTTGTGAGAATCACCCTTTTATATTTTAACCATAACAACAGAGTGCTCGGACGTCTCACCTCTGAGATATTTGACTTTGAGATACTCCGAGCTGGTTTTCTGGCCCAGGAGTGGGTCATTAAGCATGACTTTAGTCTGAGCTTTAATGCCCTCGTAGAACTGCCCCATTGCCACGTGACTGAGACCCCTCATGTACTGACACACTTCATTGTAGGGCTCCAGCTGTAGGCATCTCTGAAAACACAACACCACAATGAATCTCCCTACACAAACATGCACATGATGACAAACTCGAACCAATGATACTGTCAACTGCTGACCAGAAAAACAAAACAAAACTGAGATACAAAACGGCTGGTGATATCATCATCTTGTTGACCGTGAGCAAAAGCATGACAAAGGCATTTTTTAATCAATATTACTGATGTTTTAAAGGGGTCATATGGCGTGAATAGGTGTTTTTCTGTGTCTTTGGTGTGTTATAAGTTGCTCATGCATGTATTAGACACGTAAAATTGCAGAAATTAAAGTGTGGGAACAAAAGATGCATTCTATCTAAAAGCGAATGCTCACCCAGACCTGCCTGAAACGCCTCGTGTAGCCACACCCCCACAAATCTACATCAGTTGGTGGTCTGATTTGACTAAGACCGCCCAAATGTATACGCAAGTAAAGTGGGCGTACCTGTCAGTACAATTGAAGAGGAACCTGATGTTCCAAATATGGTAAGAGGCGTCACATTTCCGTCACACGCTTGCAGTATTCCACCAATCACTACGCACTGGATAACTGGCCAATCATAGCACACCTCGCTTTTCAGAGCCATGAGCTTTGTAAAAAATCCACGCGTTTCAGAGAGGCGGAGCAAAGAGGAGATACAAACATGAATGGTATGTGGAAAATACAGCGTTTTTGAACCTTAAATCGTGTATACACATTGCATTACATCTAAAACAAACGATAATATTCGTTTTAGCCGTGTCATATGACCCCTTTAAGGAGAGATATTGAAGTTGCACAACACTATGAAGATCAGTCACAAACAAACACAACAGTGATTCACCTTGAAGTTGCCGATGGCTTCCTGCAGACTTCCGTGATGATAGAGCATCATTCCTCTGAGCTGTAAAGACTGAATGTGGTTTTGATCCAGTAACAGAGCTTTCTGAAAGCTGTCCATGGCGTTCTCAAAATCCCCCAACTCTCTGAACACACGCATGCAGCAACATGAGCTCCAGAGGAACGTCTAAAGGTCTGACGTTAATCATCATGTGCCAGTATTGTCTCACCTGTAAGCCTGGCCCAAGCTTTTATATGCATCGATAAAGTCTGACTTCAACTTCAGAGCTTCTTTGAAGACTTCGATAGCCTCCTGTTTGCAGAAAAACAATTTAATTTTAATAGTTTAATACAGTCACAGTTGATGTGTGTTCACTGCAAAATAATGTCTTCTCTATCATATTCCAAACTTTCTGCTGGTCTCAGTCCTGTTTGGGGTGATTGGTTTCAAGCTATCAAACATGATTTTCTTCAAGTCCTTGTGAACCGGAAGTTGCGACCGTTTTTACTTCTGTACTTTGACGCGTTTCTGAGTGAAATGGAATTTTGAATGAGAAAAATCTCATCTTTCTCTGCGATTTGATTGGATGTATAAAAACAGCCGTTGCATTTCAAATGGAACTGGCAGCAGACTGACAGTAAAGGGGAGGAGTTAACGGATGCTCCACCCAAGCCGTCTAACTTGCATCATTTGAGATGGATAGTCATCACAGGAAGTGAATTTTCAGATTTTAACTGAAGATTATGAGGGCACACGAATTTTAAAAAGAGAATGACCCACATTGATAAGCTATTTACTATAAACGCTGCAATATGTCTTGGAAAAATAGGCATCGTCATTTTTAATTTCACTGGGACTTTAAAAACACTTGCATCAACAAATTTCCTTTTTATTCATTAAAAACAAGGCATGATATGTTTAAACGCATTAATTAAAAAAATTCACTGAATATTCTTATTACCATAACCATTTAAACCTGTCAATCCCATATGTTTTTTGTTTTTTTTAAAGAGAAGCCTGATTTCTACGCAAGTTTTTATGAATCATACATAATAAGACATTTATGAATTATATTTTTATAACTATACACGTTAAACATTTTGTTTAAATGCAGAAAACCTATACCAGTAATGAGAATGAAAAAAGTCACGCACATAGTTTACAAGACAATATTAAGCTTTTAACTAGAAAAACATAAAGTAATCTATTGCTAATCTGTTATCTGTGCATGTGTACTGTGTGTGTAAACAGTTCTTAAAAAATGTTACGAAGGATGAGAATATCAGTCATAGACGCTTCTTTTTTCCACTATTTTTTCTTTTTTATTATACATAACTATTCTGTCAATGATTTTTTGCCATTTAGTAGAACATCCAATATTTTTCAGAATGTTTTAATTTTACTTTGTTTAAATTACAACATATAATGCACATATAATGTTACGGTAATGAGAACTTCAAAGCAAAAAAAGCTATAAAATACATAAATAATTGATTCCCATGTTAAAATTATGCTTTGTGCAAGGTAGAGAACAGAATTATGTTTATTATAATATTTTTTGTGTTACCGAATGATACGCTTTATAATTAAAATCATTACTGTCATGATGTTTCAGTGGTTTTGTGAGAAGACCACTGGTTTGTAAATCTGAATTGATTCAGGATTATGTGACAGTAAAGAAGTGTATTTTACCTTCAGAAGGCCCCTGTGGAAGAAGGTCAGTCCTTTATAAAGCATGGCAATGGGCTGGTTCTTCTTCAGCTCTAGAGACTGCTGGAAATCCTCCATGGCTGCTATATAATCCTGAATGTATATTTTATTTTGATTATTATTTGAAGTATTGCCATGTACGCATATTTATGTGCTTTTGGGCTTGTTGTTCGACTGTCTCAGCTCATAAAAAAGGCATTTTGTGGAATTAATTGTGTTATTTCTTCCTACTGTCTCAGGCTTCTTCCTTATCTTTTTTATATCGGCGCGGTGCGTGTGTACCTCTGATATGAAGAGCAATGTTCCTCGGTGTCTGTAGAGTCGAGCTGAAGGCTGTAGCTGAATGGCTTTAGTCAGGTCTGAAAGAGCTTCGCTAATGCGACCCAATGGAGACAGAATCTGAAATCACACGATCACTAGATTATCAACACAACACAACTTTATAAACGCAACAAAGACTTTGAGCGAGACAATAAGTATGTGAACACTGAGGTCACATAAAAATGTGTGAAACTCTTTGCATCACCAACACTGTGTAAACAATTTTCTCTGTCTAAAAAGTAATACATTGAATCATTACTGATCAATTAGTGAAATTAATTAAGAGTAAAAACAAAATGATTGTATCTTTAAACTTTCTTTAAAGGGATAGTTCACCCAAAAATGATACAAAAAAAATACTCACCCTCAGGTTGTTTCAAACCTTTATAAATTACGTTGTTCTGCTGAACACAAAGAAAGATATTTGGAACAATGTTTTTCCGTTTTTTGTTTTGGGACATCATCCACTATTAAAAAATATTTAATATTTGTTGAACACAAAATGAGATCTTTTAAAGAACGTGGGAAAACAAACAGTTCTGGGGAACTTTTGAACTACCATTTAATTCTTCCTACTATGGTAGTCAATCATGTTCCAGAACTGAAAATTGTTGACATTCTTCCAAATATCTTTCTCTGTGTTCAGCAGAACAAAGTAATTTATACAGGTCTGAAACAACCTGAGGGTGAGTAAATAATGACAGAAATTTCATTTTTGGGTGAACTGTCACTTTAAATTTGAGTCAAACATAGTTTAGTCGGTTAAGCCTAACTTTATTAAAACCTTTCTTATTACAATAATGGAAACGAATGATAAAAACAGTCTCAAGAAAATTCCTGATCCAATAAGTCTTAAAACGGTAGTTACAGTATTAAAACAACTTCTAAGACATTCAGAAAAGTATCCTTCCTAAAGAGGAAAAACTGCACAAAATATCCAAAACAAACAAACAGTATTAACAATATTAAACAGTATACTTGTAACAACCTGTAAATATTACACTTTTCAAAACATATATGTTCATATGAATTGTAACAAAAACAACACTTTTTCTATCGCAAACGATAAATGATACTGTTACAATTAATGTAATGCAAGTACATTATACGTGCCTGAAGGTAAATGACTTACAAAAGAAGGTAAAACCCTTACTGTACTTTTTTGGGAGTAAAGAATAAAAAAATTATAAATAATCCATTGTTGTAATCAGAGCAAACTTCAAGCAGCTGGTCTCGATTTTTCAGGATGTATAGTCAACTGACAAAGCCTGACTGCCAGAAAGCATCCAAACATTTTCTCCTCATTTTAAAAAGGCCAAAGCAAACGTGACGCGACACGCGATAAAAGGCATCTTTTCCATGTTAATCATCAATCGTTTTGTCTTAACAAGCCGCGACAGGGCTGCGTTACGAGTTACGGCGGTTTCTATTTTACAACGGTGTCTATTTCTGCGACGTCACAGCTGACAGCTCCACCCACACAATGATCTCATTCGATGTAAGTTCTGCACCTCATGAATATTAATCGCCAAACATGGGTGAGGACAGGCTATAACAGGACGCATCTCTCTGCATGTGCACTCTTCAGATGCAGCGCGAGAGGGTGCATGGACAGAAAAAAACTGTTCCGATTGGCTGTGTTTTGTGATTGATTGTCCCGCCCCGCCCCTTTTTCACGTTCGGTATTAGTCAAACAAATTGCTTATCGCAGGAATCGCATCGCGTTTGGTTAGGATGCGGTGTTAACAGTGTTGGGTAAGTTACTCTGAAAAAGTAATTAATTACTAGTTACTAATTACACATTCGATAATGTAATTAGATTACTGTACAAGTTACTCTCTTCAAAAAGTATTTAATTACTTATTACTAATTACTTTCTATATCCTATCAACCTTGATGAGTTAAGTGATTCAAGGATAGACATGAAACGGCTCTTTTAATTCATTCAAATAAATAATATAAAACTACATAAAGTATTATTATTAATTACAAATGTGAGAATTATACATTAAAGCACGGATTTTAAAGTTAGAATTTGAATTTTGATGTCAATTCCTCTTCTGCGCACACACATATTACACAAAGTATTTAGTTTAATTACATCAGAAGTAACTAATTAAATTACAGAAAAAATAAGAGTAATCCCTTACTTAAATTAATTTTTAATTAATTTTAATGTTAATTTTATTAATTAAATTACAGTAACTAATTACTTAGTAACTAGTTACACCCAAAGGCCTTCTTTTTGTAAAATGCTTCACTTTAAAATAATGCCTGTTGCGTGCGTTTCTTTAGAATAAATGCCACTTTGATACTTTGCCATAGGCTTGAATGTGCAGCTCGAGCCTCTTCTATATACTATCTAGGGGTCACCGTCTCTGAAAAGCTGACGAAAGGTGAACTAGCAGAAAACTAGGTTATTTTTTTCTATTTAAATGAATAAATGTTATTCAAATCAATAGATCTGGCTGCTGATCTTACAGTATATAAAGAAGGGCAGGGGTCTCATTGGTAACACTTTACAATAAGGTGTTATTTATTAACAGTTAGTTAATGCATTATCTAAAATGAACTAACAATGAACAATACTGATACAGCATTTATTCATATTAATTCATGTTAATTAAAGCATTCACTAATAAATTATTAAAATCAAAAGTTGTCACTGTTAACATTAGTTAATGCACCATGAATTAACACAAATAACTGCATTGACATGAACTAACATTAACAAGGATTAATAAATCCTAAAAAACTCAATTGTTTATCGCTATCTAATGCTAGCTAATGCATTTACTAATGTTAACTAATAGCACCTTATTGTAAGTGTTACCGCCTCGTTTATAAAACTTTGCGTAGGTTTCATCTTTGAATGCGTACGCACAAAAGTTTTCAGATTTATAAAATAATTAAAAAAATAAATAAAAAGAGTTTAAAATTCTTATTACTTCACTTGCACCATTAAAAGAGTAAGTGCTCAAAATTTGCTTACAGGTGCGCACATTCTCTCTTCAAGTTTGTTTTTAATAGATCACAACCTTTGTGTGGAAAGTGGCGTACGCATGTTAACGTCTATAAATGAGACCCCTGATCTGATGTTTTTTACCTCGGCTCTCTGCTCGTACATCTCCGGTCTGTTGGGCTCCAGTGAGATCACTCTGCTCAGCTCGTACAGAGCCAGGTCTGCATTCTTAATGTCCTTCACAAAAACACAGGCTCCAATTCAATGTTTATACCATCTTTTTATTCCAAAGTGACAGTGCATTTAACTTATACATTTTTACTGGTATGTCCATTACATACCATAAGATAATTTACATGTTCAGCTATAGGAAAGTAGTAGTTTCATAAAACCACTACGTTCCAGTAAAAAGATCCAAATTTGTTTATTTAAACTGCAGTTTTGGAAGACCCAAGGACAGCAGAGAGATCGCTGCTGTCCTTCTGAAACCTCGTATCTCCATATCTTCAGACTTTTATTTTTTGCCATAAATCGTAATAATTAGTCTTTATTGTTTGGCTTTGAAAATATCTAACCAATAAAAAGGATGAAAAACCGCTTGTCAACTGTAACAACACAGTATTGAATCATTTAAAAACTACAAGTATACCCTGAAAAACAGCAAATTTGGACATCTGAGGTTTCAGAAGGACAAAACGCTCCATTATTAATAATTGATATACAACTATTGATTATGAAAAAACTAAAACACAGTCAGATAATAAAATGTCCAGTAACCTGAAATCAGTTCTAACTTTTGGACTCTTTTTCTCAAACCGGTACAAAAACACACGTTACCTGTAGACTTTTTTTGCCATATGCTATTCCCCGCCCATAGATGGCACTGACCAGTTCAGGATCTCCCTGCGGGCGAGAGGACAATCCTTTCATGATTACCAACCAAACTTCTCAACCGTCGGTCTCATCTAAGCTACAAGTTAAATGTTTCAATGCAAGTTATGTTTACAACCAAATCGCTACCTGTAGCAGTAAAGAAAAGTGCTTGACAGCCTCATCGTAAAGTCCATTTCCAATGAGAACGTATCCAATAGCTGAAATCAAAACAGACGTTAGCATGACTAATAGTGTACAGTTTACAAAACGGACCAAGATTGAGCAAACAGCAGATGCACTGACCAAGTTCTTCATTGGTATTTTGATTTTCCACGGGGAACGGAAACCGACGCTGTTCGACAAACAACTTGGCCTGATTCTGTGGTGACGGAAAGAGAGAAAAACATGCGACGAACTTTGTCAACCTCACGCCATCAAACAATCACAAAACAATCATCATGAAAGATGAGACAAGCAACTTCCATCTTGTTTTATGTGTCGGATGGGTAGGGTTGTGGTTCAGACCGAAAACTCTTGATGTGGGATTTTACACGAGACAACATAAGCTTAAAAGTGCCGGTGTCCACATCCACTATTACAAACGCAAGTCTTACAAGGATTTTCTCTGCGTTGAGTGAAAAGATGGACTCGCAGGGTGGGCTGCTCCCCTCCTCACAGTCTGGATCCTCCAGCTGCAGAATAGATGACTCTGAGGAGCCAAAAAGACAAAAATCTAAAAATGTCAATTCTGTCATTTTATTGCTTGAAGCATCTGTGAATCAACGATCAGTGGCTGATGATAAAAATAACAGAAAAGGTCTAGGGCTGTCAAACTATTAATCGAATCCAAAATAAAAGTTTGTGTTTACATGATATATGTCTGTGTACCATGCTTATTAATTTTGTATTCATAAAACATACACATAAATGAAAATATTTAAGAAAAATAAAAAAAATTATAAACATGTATATATCATTTAAATTATTGGTAAATATAAATAAATACATGTAAATATTTCCTAAATATGTAAACATGTATGTGCATGTTTTTGTGTTTATAAATACAAAATGAATATGCACAGTACACAGACATATATTATGTAAACACAAACTTTTATTCTGGATGCGATTAATCGTTTGACAGCCCTATAGACGGTTTCAAAGTGACAACATAAACAAACAGTACTGCGCATGCGCATGTTCATGGACTGCCCTTAACTTCCTTTACACATTGGCAAATAATAGAGTGCCTGTAGATTATGTCTGAAAACAATCAAAAGAAACCGAGAACCGTTACTTGGCTAAACTTGTCTCTCCAATATTTGCTTTGGAACAATGCACATTGTGAAAAGCGCTATATAAATAAAATTGAATTGAATATTTTGAATTTAGACTGCGATACCAAGCTCAACCGCTAGATGTCAATGAACCATACGGTTTCTTTAAATGCGACAAAACTACAGGACCCATTCAACAAATTGTTTATTTAATAAAATGAACATAAATCAAAAATTCAACAAATCGTTCATTTAATACTAATATTATACAATAAAATAATAATATTAATTAATATTAACATAAATTAAATTAAATAAAAGTAGTTCTATTATTAGACACTAGCCAAACGCAAACCGGAAGTTAACTGCAGTTCAGGCACGCGAGTCCGATGAAACGGTCTATAGTCTACAGGTTTGGTTATACTCCGAGTCTTCTGAAGACATACAGTAGCCACGCGAAAGAAACTGAGCAAAGTCATTAATGACTAAAAATGATTAGTCTGTTGAAGCCGTCGTTTCCCATTTACACGATTTGTGCAAACACCTTTGTCATTGTTTATGATGATGACATAGCTGGTTTGCAGAACATACATGAATAAGATATGCAGTGAGGGGGAAGATTTACAATGAATTGTGACTTAAATATAATTTTATTTGATATAGCGCACGAGTCCTGTGTAATACTTTTGCGATGTTTACAATGCAATAAAATTGTATTTGTTAACAATTAGATAATGCATTAGCTAACATGAACTAACAATGAACAATACTTCTACAGGATTTATCATCTTAGTTCACATTAATTTTAGCATTTACTAATACATTTAAAAAATCAAACCTTGTAACTCATTAGTTAATGCACATAAGCTAACATGAACAATTGTATTGGTATTAACTAACATTAACAAAGATTAATAAACGATGACAAACTATATTGCTCATTGTTAGTTCACATTAGTTAAAGCATTTAATAATATTAACACATACAACCTTACTGTAAAGTGTTACCATCATTTCATGGGGATGAGAAAACATTGACAATTAATTTGGGGTGTTTCTTTCAGTGTACAAATAAAGGCAAAACGCCAAAAATAAATCTTAAAAAACAAGAATTAATAGACAGGATTGTCTTGGTGTGCCGTTCAAAATCTGACTCACTGAATGGTGACGGCTTAACATGATGAATACATATTAGATGTGACCTACAAAATATTCATCTTCTAGAATGAGATTTATAACAAGACATACAATAGATCTCATTAGCACTATTTACCAAAATAAATTAATTACATTTGGGATGCAGTAATGTTAAGAATGTTCACCCAAAAATGTAAATTCTGTCATCATTTACTCACCCTCAAGTTATTCTAAACCTGTATCAAATAAATGTTTGTTGTTCTTCGGGGCACTTTTCGACACATGAACATATAGGAAAAAACTACTATGGTAGTCAATGGTGCCCCAGAACTGTTTGCTTAAAAATACCTTGTTTTGTGTTCAACACACCAATGAAATTTATACAGGTTTGGAACAACTTTTGGGTGAGTAAATGATGACAGAATTTTTTATTTTTTTTGCTTACTATCCCTTTAATTTCACATGTAACGTTAACAGCTAAAAGAAATGTTTGAAATGTTTTCTCTTTTGGAGTTTAAAATGTGATCTGATCAACACAGTTAAAGACAAACACATTCTGACTAAACTACTAAAACACATTTGCTTTATTTTAACTGTTGTTGAAGAATTGCTGTTTTTATCAGCAACCTGTTAATACAAGTGTATCGCCTACCAAACAGTAATGTCATGTCATGTCATGTCATGTGGGTCGTTGCAAACACTTTGTAATGCCATGACACTTTTCCTTTCAATGGCATTACCATGTGTTTCTACATGCAAGTAATATTTAACTATTGACACTCAATGAATGGTCACGTCTGTCTGACAAACACGAGTGTATGCACGAGACACCTGATTTTTACATGCATCTCGTCACGCTCGTGCACACGCTCCTGTATGCGGAAGAGAGTGAATCAGATACACAGATCACAGCGATATAAGGACGTGGCAGAAACTCACCGCAGTCCGCCGCATACTCCTCCCACTCGGCCGGAGAACTGCAGCCGTGCTTATGAAGGTCGCTGTTGAAGAAAGTCAAAGAGGAGAAATAGTCGCTGGATAAAATAGCTCCGCATAAGTACAGCAGCGACAGAGCTGCCAGCACAACACCCCCGCCAGCAGGTGCCATGTTGTGAGTAATGTTATGAGCAGGTGAGGAGCAGTGAACGCCGGGTAATGTAGTTTACCGAGATTAAACTCCTCACTTCCGGCAGCGTCAGTAGTGGAGAAAAAACGACATTTCCCAACAGGCGCGTCAAAGCTCCGCCCCTTCTGAGAGACCAGGAAGCAGTGGGCGTGGTTTTCAGACTGTAGGGAGAATGGCACCGGGAGCGTTTAAATGCATCGAGTGTAATGAAGATGCAAACGAGCTGCATCGAGATTACAGCAATGGCATTTTGAAGATCACCATATGTGTGAGTAGAGGAGATCATAAAGATCGGGAATGTTCTGGAGGTTTTCTGTGCCTTACGGAAATTAACCATAGTTTATCAATGGTATTTGTATAGTAACCACACATTTACTATGGTCTCTCACCACAATAACTATAGTTTAACCCAGACTACAATTTTACAGTAGTAAAACCATGGTTCATTTTACCAAGGGGTGTTTCGTTGAGCTATGTCAGGCATATTGTAATTTAGATATAAGGCTAGTAATCGCAATGTGCACCCCCATAGCTTGGACATTTGTCTTGACTCTTGACTGTTTGCAGGGCTTGTCGTCACACTATGTATGGAGAAGTTGTCATAATATGGGACTAAGTAGTTTAGTGCTATTGAAATGAGAACAGCTGTTCTGAAATATGATGTGCTGTCTAAGCAGTGGTCTTTAAGAGGGGGTTCAATGACCCCACAATTATTGCTTGATTTCAAAATGATATTTTAAGAAATAAGATCACTTTAAAAATAATAATAATAAATGAACCAACTAAAAAGTGAATAGGATTTGTTTCAGAATATTTCATTATTCCATTTTAAAAATGATCAAGTTAAATTTAAATGCTGTATAGACCATTTTTATTATATGTAAACACTGGACCAGGAGCACTTCCGGTTTTAGTTTTTATTTATTTATTATTGCAATTATTTTAAATCTTACATAGATCAATCTGACATATATTTGTTTAAGATTTTAAGTCGGTTATAAATATTCTGTTGTTTGTATTTTGTTCAAACGTTTGTGTAGCGAAACAGGAAGTTCTTCTGGACCAGCGTTGTTTATGTTATCCAAAGTGGTCTATAGTAAATTAAAAGTATGTGACTTAGCACACCAATTATGATGATTTAATGCTGTGTTCAAGACTTTGGGATATTTCCCACCACAAACCTGGAAGTAACGTCTGGCTTTAGCAACGTTAAATGTATTTAATAACATTAAAACATTACAAGTATTTATTACTATTAAAAGAGCGTCGTTTCAGAAATAATTTCTGGGGTAATGTGGAAAATATCCTAAATCTGAGGTGTCCAGCATGCAGAATTAGTATCGTAACTACTTAAATAAACACATTCCTTTTTTATATAAACACATTCTTTTAGTACCAAATATTATTATAAGCCAGAAAATAAAATGTTTTATTCAACACATAACAGAGGCTCTGTCTCACTGTCCACAAAGTGGTCCTTCGATAAATGAATAAATGTTAATGTAAATATAATGAGAGAGCCTCTGTCACAACATCCCCATGTGACAACTTGCCCCACTCTCAGTTATAAAGAGAACCATCACTGATGAATGCATATGCACTACTGTTTAAATGTTTGCCGTTGTAATAAAATTGATTCGTCTGTACTTCAAGGTAGCATCTAATAGTATAAAAACAATGGTTTCAAAAATACTGCCAAAAACATTTGTAATGTATAGTGTAATTCTTTAACCTAATGCAATGTACACATTTCGTTTAGAAACATGAAAAAAAGTTTATTCACAGTACATTATTAAACTACATTTAACGTCACATTGTACTGCCGGTTTGTTCATTAAGCTGTGTCATTTCTTTCTGTGTTTATTTTGTGCAGGCCTCATGCAAGAAACCGGTGGACAAATACATTGAATATGATCCAGTTATTATTCTAATAGATGCAACTCTATGCAAAATTCAGGCATTTAGACATATTCTCTTCAACACTGACATTAACGTGAGTAAAAGCGTAAACTTTTCGTTTGAACAATTAGATTTCATGTGTTAGTTTCCTCTTTCTCTCTGTTGAGAGAAAAAACATGACCACATACCATTTTCTTGAAATAATATGTTAAACAATATGCTTGCTACAATAGTAGTATGCTTTAGCTGGCGTCATGTTCTTTTTTATTCAATTCAGTGTAAAATAGTCAAAAAAGGATGACTGTTGACTGTTGAAATTGCATTTGATTACATATTATTACTATTATATTTCAAAATAATAAATGTAGTAAGCTGATATGCGGTCCTCACATGTCTGTATCTATCTGTAGATCCACTGGAAGCTGTGTGTGTTCTGTCTGCTCTGTGAGTCATATCTGCGGTGGTTTCTTCTGCAGGGGTCACAGCCCAGCGGTGACCCCGCTGACATCATCCGTTACACTAAAGAGTGGGATTTTTACTGCATGTTTGCATTGGCTGCACTTGGTAAATCATTAAATCCTCTTTAATGAAATGTGGTCTAATTGAGATGCTGGGTAATAATGGAGTGTGCCGTATTCTTGAAGTATAGACTGCGAGGAAAGATGTGGATGTTTGCGATAATATTTTCATTTTTCTCTGAGCGGTGGTTGATCGAAATTTTGCAATGTTGGGCTTGACAACATGCTCAGACAAACAGAACCACAGTGTTTACACTCTTCAGACAATCAACATACAAAATATGAATTGCAGTTGACTTTGCTGACACACAAGAAATGATATCATTACATTGGAAACAATTGTTCACTTTTCAAGCATTATGCATATTGCATTTTGTAGCTTTTGCCTCTCTATCGCCATCTCTGTTTTAAATGTAGAATTGTAAGTTATAGATCGCTTCGCAATATGTAAACACTGGTCCAGAAGCACTTCCGGTTTCATTTTTATTTATTTTATTATTAAATCTTAAATACTGTATATAATAAAATCTTAAAGATATTCAATTAACATTTTCATCCAGTTATAAATGTTCTGTTGGTTGTATTTGGTTCAAATGTTAGTGTAGTGTTAAAAAACTGAAACGGGAAGTTCTTCTGGACCAGCGTTGCTTAAGTTTTCTACACGCATCTTTACGTAATTTAAACTCAAACTATGCCAAACTGACATTTCCCAAGAAATTCTGCGGAATCTGACCACTGACCGGACAACTAAAATAAGTTATTCTTAAGCTTTTGAAAACTTTTATGTCAATTTTGATTTACTTTTGACTATAAAAAGTTACGGATTGCAGCTTTAAAGCCATCATTAATTCAGTTATTTCTTTATTAAATAATTAAATTTATCACCACAGATGCTATACCACGATCTATAGACTTTTTGGGGCAGTTTCCCAGACAGGGCTTAAGCCTAGTCCCAGACGACCTTAAATGTTAAAGGTGTCTTAATTGAAAACAACTTGCACTGACATATCTTAAAATATATCGGTGCGATTGTTTTGTCTGTATGATGATGTTTTTAAAAACAACTTAAATATCCTCATTTAACCAAGGCCTAGTCCTGGTTTAAGATAATCCCTGACCGGGAAACCGCCCCTTTGTCATTTAACGGTCCAGTGTATGATATTTAGCGGCATCTAGCGGTTGGGTTTGCGATTTGCAACCAACGGCTCACTCCACGCCTCCCTTTTAAAGCACTACGGTGGCTGACACGGGGCTAAGATGTCATGTTTTCGCTTCTTTGCTGAAGGAGATAACTTATTTACGAAACGCGGTCTGTAGAGCATTTTGTCCGTTTAGGGCTACTGTAGAAACAACATGGAGAACTCCATGCAAGAGGACCCGCGGTGTATGTAGATAGAAACAGCTCATTCTAAGGTAATAAAAACATAACGCTTCATTATGTAAATTATGTATATTATATTGCAATTCTCTCAATAGATCCTCCAAAAATTACACACTGGACCTTTAATATTTACATTTAACATTCAATATAACATTCCACTTCTTAGCTCTTATTAAACGAATGTAAAAATGTTTTACGTAAAATAAAATTTATTTTTTTGGTTTTGAGGTGAAATGCGATCCAGACATCTATATGATGTATAGATATATGTTATTTGATACTGTACAGAATGTAAGCGTGTGTATGTTGTGTTTCGGTAGAGCTGGCTGTGTTTTGCACGGGCGTGCTGCTGATCCTCTGGACGGTCCGACGCTTCAATGGCGTTTCTATAGAGTTTCATTCACTGCTGAAGGCTCTTTTGCTCTCCAGCTACGGCAAAGTCCTGCTGATACCTGCTGTCATCTGGGAGCACGACTTTTCCCCGCTCTGCTTCAGCCTCATACGACTGTTTGTGTTGACCTCCAACACACAAGCCATTAAAGGTTAATATCAACACGCACACCTCACAGATTCAACTTCACACACACGTGTATAATCACAGTCTGTTTTATTCAAATAAACAACCAAATGAAATGGACACATCTCACACACCCACAGTCTGAACGTAAACACACACGCTCTCTCTTCCTTTCCCACACACACAGGGGTTTTTTGTTTAGTGTGGGACGGTTTTCATGTGAGGGTGTTCATCACATGAGGTCACAAATGAAGTTTGTGCAAATATTTTGTCAACATTATGTAGGGTCGATACGAAAATACAAAAATGGAACTGGATAACCGACTGATCTGATCTTTTTTCCACACTATTGCAGTAGCATTTTAGATGGTCTTGTCACATTTTATTGTGTTTTCTTAAAGATGCACCGATCGGCCAGTAATCGATATCGGTCGATAAAACCCAGTTTTCACATTATTTGCGGATAATTTAAAACAGCCGATGATCAGGACCGATATATCTTGTCAGACAGAAAGATGCTGTGAATGTGTGTTCTGTATATAGAAAATGTTAAGAAACAACACTACTTTGATTTTTAATGATAATAATAGTCGTTATATTTTTTAATAACGTTCAGAAAGTTCAGAAATATTCGTTTCATCTTCAGAACTGGTATCGGCAGATATCACTCTGAGTGGAGAGGTTTAGTATCAGTGCATCGCTCGTATTTTTATCTCTCTGTTGTATTTGAGATTACTTTAGTGTGAATAAGAAGAATAATCCTTACATTTTTTTCCCTCAATGTTTCAGTGATTCTGAACTGCAGTAGACGTCTGTCTCTCCTGGCGGTGTGTGGTGGGTTACTCTTGGAGACGTTTGTTTCCCAAGCTTTCAAAACACTGCAGGTCTGCTCTCAAGACTATCTGCCAGTGTTTTAGATCCAAACCGAAGGACTCGATCCAGGAGTCTGAAGAAATGAATGAACTGACATCACGATGATCTGAATCCAACAGTCCTGCACTCAGCGATTTCCGTTTTACATAGTTTCATTTCTGTTTTGAACTAGTTTTAGATTAGTTGGTCAAATGCTTTGGAAATGTTTGTGACACGGCCAAGTGAAACTTAATGAGGTCACGGAGAGCAAATTGCTCATTTTTACTACGGTTACCGCGTGGTTATGAGGTTTTTTACGCCTGATATTTTCTAAGCTAGGTTTTAAAACCGCGGCTTTTTGACTCCATAGAGTCACCGCAAGGCAAAGAGGATTATTTTGGTCTGTATAGGCAGGAACGTCAGAAGGCCTTTAGGTTTAGCGCAATGGCGTATGTTTACGTGGGCTTTGAAGACACAGCTTTACATTCCTGAGGTAATTTGTCAAATTCCTGCCAGTGAGCCCTGCGGAGGAGAGACGTTAACGCAAATATACTACATATGGCCGCGGTTCACATACTCCAACAATCTGTTTCCTATTGGACGGTTTGTGTACGAACGTTGAACAGCAACGAATTGCTGTATTAACGTTGTTATGAACGAACTCAGGAAATAAATCTTGAACTTTGCGAAACTCATGCTTGTCTTAGTTTTGTGTTTCAGTGCTGTGAGGGATTGTGGTCTGTAGGGGTAGTTTACCAGATTTAGTGTAAATCCTAAAAACATCCTGAACATTTCAACAGGGAATAAAGCACCCGTGACATTTATGTAAACTGAAGCCGTTTTAGCGATTATTGGATTAGCATTTCATTCTCTTCAAGTCACTGTACGTGGAAAACATTCCATCAATCCACACTTTATTTGTCATCAGAGGCTTGTTGTGACTAAGCAGGTCAGTGTGAGATGTCCACATGTCAGAACAGGTTTTATGAATGTCATGTGGAGGTTTTTGAGCTCGCTGATGTTGGGTGAGGTTCTTACTCAATAAAACCGAGTGTCTGTTTCACAGAACAGTCTGGTTTTATTTATCTAATAAGTAAAGAATGCAATATTGTGCTCTTCTCAAACCGAAGGCAAGTAAATTGTTGTAAATGGGTTAATGGTGTCTGGGTACATTGCTTTTGACATTTCAGAAATTGTCACAAGATTGCTAAATTTACAGGTGCTTAAAAGGTTCTTCACAGCAGTATAGAAAAAACAATCAGTATTCATAATGGATGAAAAATGTTCAATTTGGGCAATTCCAGCGTTATGGATGTGACATTTTGCGTTATGGATGTGACATAAATGTATTTGTTACCAATATACCGAACCTTTTGTTTACTAAACCCGAGTTTAAACATCAGAAAAATATCAGTCTATGTACAAGTTTTCTATTTTTAAAAAGGGAAATAAACATGCGTTATGGATGTGACAAAAAATGAACAAGGTTTTCGAGAGACAACAAACTTTGTAGGATTTCTGTGAATTAAAATGCACAAACCTGAAGGAATAATACCCAACAAATGCAGAAGGGATGCCTCTTCACAGAACATAAAATATTTACTTTATTTTAATTTTCATGTGCCCATTTATGAGGAATATGTACCGTTATGGATGTGACAATCCTGAAAAGGGCACTTACCTGACTATAAAAAATCGTGCACTAAAAATCAAACAAATGCTTTAAAAACTTGAAGAGAGACCTCACATGGGTATTTGAACCACCAAATGTTAATATCCGTGCTGTTAGTATAGTAGAAACCTTTGGGAAAAACTTTATTTTTTTCATGGTAAGGTTGACATTTTCATGGAATTGGCCATTTGTTACATTGCAAACATTGTTATTGCATCACTAATATTAGCAGTGTGATACTGAAGGCTCCTGTTAATTAAAAAAGTATATATGATTGTTTTTAAAAGAAAAGTGTTACATTGAAGTAGATTGCATCAAACTATAATTCAGTCACTTTAAACAAATCCATCTGAAATGCTCTTACATACAAATAAATTGTACAATGAAATCGTATATATAGCGATGGTTCTATTGTATTATCAAATATCTCAGTGTAGTCCGACATGCGCTACATGAACGGCTCTGCAGTCCCAAATCACAAAAGGGGGATGGGGTGGGGGCAAAGGTCAACTCAAACACATCTCAAGGTATTTCAGGACTGGCCCATATGCTCATGTGTGACAATTTAGAGTATCGATGAGATAGCAAAAATGCATGAAGTCCTCACTTGTAGATCCAGTTATACCATTATGCAGGCAAAAGGCCTGTTTCTCCAGATGGCTGCCACGTGTCAAAATGACAGATTTTTGCATCATTTACTCAGTGTCATGTCATTTCAAACTTATTCTGTGGAACACAAAAGAAGATATTTTAAGGCTTCGTGGTTTGGTATCCATATACAATGGAAGGGGCCAATGTTGTTTGGTGATTTCTTCTTTCTTCAAAATATCTTCTTTTTTGTTCCGCAGAAGAAGGAAGCTCATACAGGTTTGAAATAACACGAGAGTGAATAAATTATGAAATCATTTTTTGGGATGAAGTAACAGGTAAATATTCAATCTGCTTGGTTACAAAAAAAGTTCCTGTAGCTCAATTGTTTGCTTGGTGCTAGCAACTGCAAGGCCAAGGGTTCATCTCCCAGGAACCACATGCTGTTGAACCTTTATGTTTATTCTTTATGTCATTTTATACAAAAATATCTGCCAAAAGCATAAATCTAATGCAGTTTCACTTCTCAAAAGTCTCTTTTAATAAACAAACTATGGCTCCTTTGAAATGTTGAATAACTTTCTGCGTGCATGGGCGTCTTTCAGTTCTTGTACTTTAAACAGGAAAATCTCCGGTCAACGTGACACGGACACATTCAGTAAAGATTACAGTAATCCAACTCAGTCTCTCGAACAGGTTCTTAGGCCCAAACCCAGAGGTGTGGATTTAGATTTAGAGATTTAGCGCACAGACAAAAACAGTCCTTCAACAATGAAGACAAACATACAGCAACACTTTTGCTGAAAATCAAATGCACTATGATAACAACACATGCGAACACTACTGTGATATCGTTGTATCATAAAATGATAATCACATTGGCCTGCAGCTGTCTCCAGATGCATGTTTCTCATCTCCTGACTTCAGCGTGAACTTGTGGCTATTAATCTCATTGTCAGTGCACGTCTGCCAGATCAGGATAAAGACTGCTGTGTGTTCTGCTAAATACAGCTGGACGCCACACAAAAAGCAATTACACATGGATTGTCACAGTAGCATTAAGCAAAGAGCGTGTTGACTCTCAGTTTTGCTGCAGTATGCAAATTTTGTACTCCGATGACCTATCACGTTACATAAAATGTAAAGTATTCAGTGCACAGAAAACACTGTGGAATACAGTATCCCACAATGCATTGCACATGACATTTGGTATTGACTCATTATTGGATTGCACTTCCAGGATTTTTGGTCACAAAATGGATTCATGCAAAAAATAACATAACATAAGAATGATAACTGAGTGTCTTTCACTGAATCAAATGAGCAAAAAAAAAAAAACACTGCAGGAGCAAGCTAGCATTCCATTTCAACATATCTTGCTGAGATACCAAAAACATCAATGAAACACTCAAATTCAAAAGAATTTGAACACGTTTTTCTCGCTTTTCACTTACGTACCGTTTAACAGCTTGAAATTGTCTGTACAGGGGACAGAGAAGTTATGAAATAAAAAAAAACCATCCATCATCATGTTTTATTCATTTAGTAACGCTACCACATATGATCTAATATACACACGTGATCATTTCTGCAACAATTATCAGTTCAAATAAGACTATTTCACACCCGAAAACGATTCTGAGAACATGGACTGACCAAAAACATCAAAGTCAAACATGCAACGGAATAATTCAGCATCGCTGTATGCAAAACAACCGAGAACAGCATTTCACGACCAACCGCAGAGATCAAACGAGCCAAAAAATACTTTCACTGACTCGCAATGCAAATGAGGAAAACCAAGAGGGGATTTCTGGGTATGGCCGGATGGCAGCTGGGTGGTGAAGGGTGGTGACTTTTCAATTTGTTTGTTTTTGTGGAATGATGGGAACTGAAAAACAGGAGAATGAATATTCTGGATATATACAGTATATAGAATAATAAGTTAATAGAGGGCCAGAAATGGCAGTAGCACCCGGAATAAAATGCAAGGTGTATCAAGGCACGATGTGTTGAGTTACTTTATCAAGTGCTGCTTTTGGTCAAAGCACCTTAAGGTCTGCTGGTTGCATAACTATCTGACTGCTTTTTATCCAATTGTTGTTTAGGAATTTAGTCCAAAATGAATCAGTACATTGAATCAGATGCGAGTTCTAGGAAAAAGCAACTTGTTTGTGTCTGCTGTAAGAAAACAGCGATCATCACTTTTTAGAGCTCAGACACACAAGAGGTAGAACAAACTCTTTTTTTCTCTTAATTCCATTCTTAATAATAGAAAACTTTGCAGCATTTTCTTATTATGTATCAGCTCTTAAAAACACAGAATTGACATTTGTTGATTGGTAACGTTACACATTTTCTATGCCAGGCAGTGACAAACGCACGCACGCACGCACACACACACACACACACACTGTGTATTATATATAATGTGTATATTATCAGACTGAATCTTGATCAAGCACTGATTCAGGATATGTATACACTGATTCTTTTAGTTTGTTTAATGGCTATATTTATGCCAAAACAAAGTTTATTATGTCACATTATCAATACAGGTGACTTTATATGCAAGTCATTTAACATATGAAACACATACAATGAGAATGCAATGGAAGACTTAATCCAAGCAGCAATAAGTAAATAAATAAAACATCTATATGATCTGGTGTAGATTGACATAGGATGAAATGTAAATGCTATGGAAATGTTATGGAGCTGAACGCAGCTGGATATTGATTTACCCACGTATAGATATGTATATGATGAACGAGTATGTCATGTAATAAATACACAGGGACACCATGGCTTGTTTTGGTGAGGCTGTCATGAGTTCTTTGTGCTGGTTATACCCTGGATTACATTTCAGCAAATAGGTATCACATCCAGCATTATCAGAATTTAAGCACCCAGCGAGCGACGGCTCAGCGAGAAATACAAAATACAAAAAAAGCAAATCTAGCAGGGCAAAGCTTCTACTCAACCCAATGTTTTCAAACCCACAAACTTAAGTTTTTACCGTAAACATAATTATGAAACCATGCTTCTCCCCTTACAAAAAAGATCTTATAAAATTTCCAACGTTGATTAAATCAGCAAAAAATACTATCATGTATTATACAATAAATAATAATCCTCGTTTCAATTTCCTGTAGAAAGTCTGCTGTAAAACTAAACGATGCCAGCAAACTAAAATCATGGCACAGCTTGTTTTCTAAAAAAAAAAAAAAAACTCAAGTTCATCGTTTATATCGTGATATGAAAAGAATCATGTATCCAGCTGTCCTTGGATGTCCCGTTTTTAGGTGACGTGTCATTTCCGTCCGGAGTTTCTGCTGGTGTCATGGCGGATTCAGTATAATATTCCTCATCTTCATCAAAATAACCGTTCTCCATCCCATACGGCCCGTCGGCACTGGACACGGCAGACAGGTCCTGGCAGCTACCCTTGTACTCCTGGATGGACTCGTGAAGGGACCACAGCTGACAGAGCAGAGACATGTCCTGCTGCCGCAAACCCACCTGCACAAACACAACAGCGGCTGAACAAGTGCCAAAATATATTCAAACGGACAACAAAATGAATACTGGACCAAAGTGACTGGAAACTAAATATTTCCACTGAACTCTTGTGATGTCAACATGTAATCCTTTCTGTGCAAACCTGGTCTCTGTTCTTTGGTCTGACATTGTGAGGGTTTGGTCTATTCCACGTGACTGCTGAAACATTCCAGCAAACCTCATGCAATATAGACCAAGAATACAGCTGACCCTAACAAAACCTCTTATTTTAAGTGGATTACATAATGCCCTAAAATCGGACACATTCTAATCACTGAGAAAATAAACAAAATCAAAATTTTAAAAGTATCGCTTGTGAGTATCACGGTTTAAAGGGGTCATATGACAGGGCTAAAACGAATATTATCGTTTGTTTTAGATGTAGCGCAACACGTATACACGATTTAAGGTTTAAAAATGCTGTATTTTCCTCATACGGTGCATGTTTGTATCTCCTCTTTGCCCCGCCTCTCTGAAACGTGCAGATTTTTAACAAAGCTCATGGCTCTGAAAAGCGAGGTGTGCTATGATTGGCCAGTTCACCAGTGCGTAGTGATTGGTGGAATACTGCAAGCGTGTGAGGGAAATGTAACGCCTCTTACCATATTTGGAACATCAGGTTCCTCTTCAATTGTACTGACAGGTACGCCCACCTTACTTGCGTATACATTTGGGCGGTCTTAGTCAAATCAGACCACCAACTGACGTGGATTTGTGGGGGTGTGGTTACACGAGGCTTTTCAGGCAGGTCTGGGTGAGCATTCGCTTTTAGATAGAATGCATGTTTTCTTCCGACACTTTATTTTTGCAATTTTACCTGTCAAATACACGCATGGGCAATTTATAACACACCAAAGACACAGAAAAACACTTATTCGCGCCATACGACCCCTTTAAATATGTTCAGATTATCAAGAGTGTTGTGAACGTTCAAACAGAACATCTTGAGATTCCAATCCAACACATCCATCAACATTCGCGAGTTCCGACTATTCGAAATTGAACACTTGCAACATCATACGCGTGTGTTCAGAACATTTACATTAAACATTGAGATTAGAAAACAAAGTTTCTGGAATCACAATTGTTCTCAATATTTGAATTGAACAATCGTGACATCATCACAATTATACTGAACATTTAAACAGAACTCTTTCTAGATTCAAATCGAACATATAAGCCACGTTCTGACTATTCGAATTGAACACTCAGTAGCCGGGTTTCCATCCAAAGTTGCGAATTTAGCTTATGCGCAAAATTGGAATATCGCATAAAACATTTTCGAATAAGCACCGTTTCCATCCAACTAGTCAACCGTCACTTCCTAATAAACTGCTACTAAATATCAGTAAGAGAAGTAAGAGAAGCCACTGAATATAATAATTTTCATATATAATAAAACTTGCGCAAGCAGACGATTACGAAACACAATAAATGCGGTGCTTTTGTGGATGCCTGCTGTTTGGTTAACACAGTCGTGACAGTTCTAAGAGGCAATTACAGAATACTCTGACGACTTTGCTCAGGCATTTAAGAATGACCGTAACAACATTTCTTATGCTGTGTAACAAGATCAGTACTCTGGTTAGTCAGGTTACGCTGTCTCATAGTGCAGTTACGTGGCTTTTTGGAGGAATTTATTCGGCAAATGCGTTTCCATCTCCCATTATTCGCATTAACCCTTTTTCGCAAAACTGAAAAACCACCTCAAGCGAGCATAAAAACCTTTTGCGAATTAAGGGTTTTTAATTCGAAATTTGGCGTTTCCATCACTCGTTTCTGATGCGAAACTTCAAAATGCGAATGAAACCAGAGTGATGGAAACCCGCTTAGTGAGTGCTCTGAAAATCTAAAACAATTTTGAGATTCGAATCAAGAACGTCTGGCTGAACATTTCAATAAAACTTAAAAAAAAAAGAAGATTGAAATCTAAGCTAGTAAGTGCTCTGAATAATCGAACTGATCACTCATAAAAGTATGAAGAACTTTTAAATAGAATAACAACAATTGGAATCATGTTATGACTATTTGAGTTAAACACTCATGTCATCATATGAATCTACAAACATTTAAATGCCACATTTTCAAGATTCGAATCTTTTTTGAACATTCGAACTAAACTCGTGACATCAGTGTTCCGAAGATTTAATTACAAGGAGATTTAAATCTAACATTACTGTCAGCATTGCGAAAGTTCGACTATTCGATCTGAACACTCACGTTCCGAACATTTTTGGGGATCACACGCGCATTCCCAAGTTTTGACCCAAACGTCACTTTCGATCTCCCACACTCCATAGGGACGTTCAAATCGCCCCTACGACGCCCAGACACGCCGTCTAGGTAGGCGGCTCGCTATTCTTTGAGACACAGCCACTGACAGGCGAAACGATCGCCCGCAGTCAGAAGAACAGCTGTTGCTCAATATCTCTACCCTTACCATCTCTTTTCTCAACAGAGCCAGGGCGGCATCCAGGTTCGCCGGTTTATTCGCCAGCAAATTGTCCGCGTTGTTCCGTCCTCGGCTCAGGTCGTCCTGGATCATGGTCTTCTTCAAGTACATCCTCTCCATCTCTCTCCACGAGCCGCCGCTGGAGTTGAGCAGTCCGCTCAGACTCTTGGGCAACGGCGGCAGACCCTCAATACAGGCCAGCACACCGCCCGCCGCTCCATTCCCAACCTTACCATTCATGCTAACATTCACCAATAACACGCTAATTAACAGACGACGGGTTTACTACAGCACGTGCTGATTTTCCTAAAGCTTTTTGTGCACTAACGTCGACAAACCCATGTAGCGAACACCGCACCAAACGACACCTATAATCTGGGTGTATTTAGGCTAACCTCGCACTTCCTGTCCCTTTAAAGCGAGCCAGCGCTGACTAGGCGTGACCGCGTGTGACGTAGAGAGAGGTTAATGAATATTCATGAGCATTAAATTCAGAATGAATCTTTTATTCTGACCAAAGCCCGGTGATTGTGCGGCAACCTACAGTTTTATCACATTTTTGCGCATTGGTTACACAGTGGTAATGACCTCATTTGTTCTCTTTGTATTTTTTTTATGACGTCTCTTGCTGTTATTTAGACGTGTGTACTTGAAATTCATTTTTGTTTTTCACGCTTAAAAAAATCATAGTTGGTTAAACCAAAGATAACGCAATATCTTCTCAAAGCGATGTTGCAATCTATTGGCTGTGCAAACGTTCACATTCTTTCACTTTAAAAACAAACATTTTCTTCCCCAGTACAAACAGTCTTTTTTGTAAGCCTGTATTCTGGGTCCAGTTTGGTTTTGATCTCTTGGTGAAGTCCAGATCACATTTGTCTGATAGCAACTCTGAAGAGCACATGGTCAGATGAATTGACTCAGGGTGAGGTCAGGGCCGGATTCCGGGGGGGAACAAAGGTGTCAGTAACAGCAGATGGTGACCGAGGATCCGCCCCGTGACACAACACACACCCAGATGCAGCTGGACACAAAGCATTCAGACATGCAGCTATTATAAAGACAACATGCGCACACACTTTACCAACCACAACAATATCTAGGTCATTCTACACAACGGGTGCAATCCCTTATTTACAGACTGTACAAAATGAGTTTTGTATGCTGTCAACTATCTTGATATTACATCGACAAAAACTTTATTTTATAAAGAAAAACCTAAACATGGAAATTTTTAATTCGAAAAAGTTTTATAGGGGCTCCAAATGATTTTATGAAAGATTAACTGTATCCCAACATACATTCAAATGTATGATTTTATCTCGCCATGGCAAGAAGTTTAAAAAGCTCACAAAATATTATGGTTTACAATTCTTATCCATTGCACAGTTAAGAAAGACGTGGTATACATTTTTTTATAAAAGTGTCCCGACAATTTTCTCCATCACTCCACCATCATTCACACAAAATCGGCTAGAATTGCTACAACAATACTTCAACAGCATTTATTTTAACAACAGTACACAAAGACAACATCACTTAAATGTGAATCAAATACAATTTTGAGTTTTAAAACAGCTCTGAATATCCACTAAACACTTACAGAACAAAAACAACACACAAACATTTATAACTCTTAAAATAATCGTAGAAACGTTTCAATTCTGTATATAAAACAAGTACGGTTTTAGTTCAAACGCAGTTATAAAATCCGTCCCTAAACTTGCCAACAACAAATGTGCAAGGGTAGGATCATTAAGAAACCACACAGTTTGTCGTCGAATACATAAAAGTCACTGATGTCTGGAGAACGTCAGACATTATTTTTTACAATGACACCGTTTTTGTTTGGGTCTATAAGTGCATCAAGCCAATAGTCACACCTTCATGTCGTGTATGTAACACAAACAGCATGACATCATCAGGTAATGTTTTGTGTTGTAAGGTGGGTTGAAACACAAACCATAAAACAACACATGACACTTAATTGTTACACCTAAACCCCGCACACCCAATTTCCACCTCTGGGTGGGGTTGAACTTCTAATGTGCGTATGTCTCCAAGGCACAAAGTAGATTATTATGCAGAAGGTGGCACAAGCCCCGCCCACCCGTGGGAGAGAATGACAGAGGTGTTACTGATGGCAACAAGATGCGACCTTGCAAAGCCTGATTCTGCAAAAGCGAAGCACATCTAAATGCGAATAGCCAGCGCGTTCGGAATTCAGTACTGCCGATTCAACACGAACTGCGGGCAGAAGGACAGCGACAACTCAACTGTCAATCATACTGGGGCTGACCACACCCAACATTCCTCCCACAACGTGAATACTGTCTCTTACATAAAAACAGAATGAGGTAGAACGAGTCAGGAATTAACATTTTAGATTTTCTTGATTACCGTAATAAAATCGTTTTTTTGTTTTTTAAGAACCGAAACGGTTAAGCTAATATTTTAAGCTATACCTGAATAACGAGCCTGGAACAGCTCAGAAAGATACTTTTTTGTTTTGAGTAATCATGTAAGACAGGCGTCTAAATGTTCATTAATTTTAGACTCAAATATTTTGCTGAGACACACAGGGCAGTGGACGGTGATTTGGACCGGAGAACTATCTGCTTGCTGATCTCTGTCAGGCCGAGCAGCTTCGCCCGACTCCTCTCTGCGCTTCACCGTCGACGTTTCGCTGACCGTCCTCTGGAAGTAATCAAAAATATGTGCCGAGTTCTGCTCTTCCCGTGGTTTTTTCCTGGCTCCAGATGTAGATGTCCCTGATGTCTGGGGGCTGCCAGCGTTTCTAGGACTTGGAAAACCGGCCTCAGGCTTTTGAAAGCCTCCAAAGTGCTTGGAATTGGATCCTAAAGTAGTTGTGCGTGGTTTTTGGGGACTGTTTCTTAACCCTGAGCTCGTAGTATCCAACGCTGGTCTTTGGTTACCTCCGAAGTGCTTTGAAATGTAACCCGTGCTAGTTTCAGACTTTTTAGGGCTTCCACAAAGTTCTGGGACTGTAGTTTTAATATTGTCAGCGTTCCCAAAATATTTGGAGACATGGTTCTCGGAAGAGCCGGGCTTTGGTCCGGTTATTGTGGACGAATGACGGTTATTAATGGTACTGGATGAAGCCGGTCCATTAGATTTAAGCTTGGAAGCATCCACAGTAGTGTCGGACCTCTCTGGAGATCTGAGGACTTTGGACTGAAAGAGATCTCGCACCATCCTCTGCTTTGCCCTCAGACTGCCATTGGCTTTGGAAATCCTCACAGGTGAGCCGTTGATGTTGTCGAAGGCACTGGTGTTGCCGACAGATTTTTTGCCGAGAACATTTGATGAACCTGAACTGAGTCTTTTGTAAGGGTTTGTCTCGTTGGACCATGGTATCGAGTGGGATGGCGAGTCGTTCCTAGGAGGAGAGACGAGAGGTTGCGCTCTAGTGGGGCTTAAGGGACTCTGGCCGGGCTGTTTGTCCATTGAGTTCTGTGTACTTCCTCCAAGAACGAAACCTCTCCCACTGAATGGCATTATATTTCTGATGGCCTGAGAGCCAGAGACTGCAACACAAAAAAGAATTTGGTCACTCAATGCTAAAATAATCTAGCTCAATGATCAAACGCTAGCTAATGCTGCATATTGAAACAAATCTCCAAAGACACACAGTTTAATAATGTGGGAACATCTAATGCATCACCTGTACTGCTACCGGGAGGCTTTGACGTCTTGGATTTCTCACTGATAGCATTCTTGTCTTTCTTTTGATCAGTTTTGCTGGATTTCCCATAATTCTCTGGCTCCTTGATTTTGGTGTATGTGCCGCCACAAGTCCTCTGGTGCTCGGCCCACCAGGGGTCTCTGGCCGAGGGAGGTCTGTTCATCGCACGCTTCACGTATCCAAAGAACGGTCGGCGATTCTGACAGGGCCCGCTACATCGCCACCAGTGCTGCCTGTACACGTCAACCTCATCGTGAAATGAGTGATATATCTGTGAAGAGTGATTTAATACAGACACTGGGATCAGTACGGTGGTGATGATTTTAAGCCAAACTATGTTTAAACTAATGTAAACTAATACAATGGGTCTCATTCACTAAGCATGCGTGCGCACAAATGTGTGCTCGAAACCTGTGTACTAACGTTTTCACGAACAAATCACGATTCACTAAAACTTTCGTAATAAAATGTATTCTAAATATAAGAAAAAATATAGGAACAGCTGAAAATACACCTACGCATAAATCACCAGTCTCTATCTCTCTCTGAGAAAATGACAAAATGCATGTTTCATCTTCGGAGAAAAATTCTATACTTATTTTATGTCTTACTTTAATTACGCTTAAATGTATATTTAATATAAAGGTGCTATAAAAGGTATTTCATTGTGTACGAACTGATTTTGAGGACTGCGCACTTGGAATTACTTGTGAGAGCGCTTCTGTCTGGCTGTGTCTGAAACCGCCCCCCATCTCCTATATAGTGCACTATATTGGGTGTCCGAAACCTGAGTGAACTACTTCATTCCCTTTATTTGTTCTCTTTTTTACCCACAATGCACTCTGATTTTGAGTGTACATTCGATTTACACTTGCTCACTCACTATGATGGTTGTTGAGATCTGTTTGGTTATAAGCATTATTGCAAATATCTTTCTCTGTGTTAATCAGAACAAAGACATTTAGACACATTTGGAACAACTCGATGGTGAGTAAATTATGACAAAATTTTCATTTCTGGAAAAAGCATCCACTAACATTAGGACAAGGTTAAGAACAAATTCATGTGCGTACGCAGGTGTTGTGAATTAGGCGGAAAGTCTCCGTGAGAAGTTCAAATGTGCGTATAAATACGAACAATCAACGCAATTATTAGTGAATGAGATCCATTGTCTGTCACCCCTCAAAGTAGGTTTTAGAATGGATAAAAAAGTAAAAACAAAAACTCCTTATTGTCTTAGACAAGAATACTGAATAATACAAGTTTTTAGTAAATATGTGGGTAAAAATGTCTTACAGTGATGCTAGTCCCACTGGCTTGGTTGATTCTGTTCATGTGTTTGCAGAATTCCGGTCCGTGGCCATCTCGATCTCTGTTGTTTTGGGTGACAAAGAGAAGAGCGTGGATCATCTCATGAAGAAGGGTCTGTGGACAGAAACAGCGGACAGTTATAACAAATGTAAATTGTTTCCTTTCATGTTGAAAAGTGAATCTATTGTTTAACCAACCTGGACGAGATCTTTACGGGGTCTGAGCTTTAAGAGTGGTTCACTGAGTCTTACTGAGCACAGGCCTCCTCTTCCCTCATAAGAGCACAGTCCAGCACACCTGTGACAGACAAACATTAAATCAGTTAGAAACGGATATATATAATAATGCTTATGTTTTTATTTTATTTTATACTGCTTGTGTACAGCACTTATGGTTTTGAAGGTGCTTTATAAATAAATGTCGAGTTGAGTTCTTGAGATCTATGTCTAACTTCTGTCTCTAGATTCCATACTATCTGTCTAGATGTTGCAGATCTGTCCATCTATCTAGATATATACTACATAGATAGATAAATAGATCTATGAAACTAGATTCCAGCTTTAAATACGTATCTAGATTTAATCGACCTATCTACGTAGATGCCAGAACTATCAGTCTTATGATGAGAATTACACAGAATCATGTTGTTAGATGATGGAATCTTACAGTGTCATCCTTGGACTCCACTTCACCTCCACCCCGCACAGTTTTCCCCAGAAGAACATGTCATTAAACTGCAGGAACATGGCTCTCACGTCCGGATTGGGGTCCAGCGTCTCCCACGACTCGTCCACGATAGACAGCGGTCTCTCCGGTCTGCTCTGAGAGAATGGCACAACATCCAGCTCACTGGAGGAGTCAATCTTGCGCCTTTTACTTGACGGATAGTCTTCATCATCATTCCACCGGGTACCCGCCGCTTCTTGATCAAACTCTTCTTGTAAACTTAGAGCGAGCAAGAAGTCTTCATCCTCCATCATCAGTGTGCTTTACCAAAACCAGACTTGCTATTCTCTTATAATAGCTGACACCCTCAATCAGCACTAAATCGCTATATAGAACCCCTTACCATGACCATCGGACCTCCAGCTTTATAGATCAAATGGTTTTAGGCCTAATCGCGGGGTTTCATTCTTGTAAATGTAACACGTAACATCCAAAACATTTGAAAGAAAGCTGACAGCGCTTTCCCGCAGCGCCCGATGGGAGAAAAAACATGTTGGCCAATCATAAAGTCGCAGAGTGTGAGGATCTCTGGGAAATGTATTTTTTCCCCGCAACGACCTGAAAACGTTATTTCACTTTTTATTTGTGTTGAGTGATGTAGAACACAACATTTGCAACATAGGGAGATAAAACACACGTCGTTTTTTAACGTCAGGATCATACAAAGTTGCTCAATGTTGAACGCTTTTCAAAGTATACCATTTTTAAAATATAAAATAAAGTTAAATTCATTTATATTGGTACATTTTACAAATGTATTCTATTTTTTAATTAATCTTAAGAAAGTGGGGAAAAGATTAATGAAGATTTTATAAACGGTTTTATATAAACAATAAATACCAAATTTGAAGATAAAATTAACCCAAGCGTTTTGGGTGTGTTTTATCCAAAAACGACAAAACAACAAGTAAAAAACATTTGACGTCTTTATTTTGAAACGCATGCGCGTCACGTGGTGTGACGTCACCGGGAGGTGCCGTGTTTCCTGTGTAGAGGAAGCTAGCAAGACTTCTGCAGCAGTACATTGCAATGACACCTTAAATTTCGCGTAGTCATACCGATATCTGTGCTTCAGTCGTATATTTTCTATCGCCACAATCTTGTAAAGATGGCAGACACGGGAAATCGCCTGCGTAACTTACTGGAATCTCCTAATTTTGAGCCTCAGTCATACGTGAAGCAGCTCTCGCAGCAGTCCGACGGTGACCGAGATTTACAAGAGCATCGTCAAAAAATACAAACGTTGGCTGACGAAACCGCACAGAACCTGAAGAAAAACGTCTACAAAAACTACAGACAGTTCATCGAGACGGCCAAGGAGATTTCATACCTGGAAAGTGAGATGTATCAGCTCAGTCACATTCTCACAGAGCAGAAGAGTATAATGGAGAGTATCACACAGTCTCTCCTGTCTTCTGATAAAGATGAAACGGCCAAAGAGATGCTCGCAGCCTTTCCTAAAGAAAGCGAAGAGGTCAAACAAAGAACCCTGACCACACTTCTGGAAAAGGTAGAGGGATGCAAGAACATCATGGAAACCCCAGGCAGATATCTGGTTTATAATGGAGATCTCTTGGAGTATGACGCAGACAACATGTCACAGATTCAAAAGGTCCACGCTTTCCTCATGAACGACTGTCTGCTCATCGCGACTTGGCTGGCTAACAGACGCGGAGCCGTGAAATACAAATACAACGCGCTGTATGATCTGGAAAGCTTTGCCGTTGTAAATGTTAAAGACAACCCCCCGATGAAAGACATGTTCAAAATCCTGATGTTTCCCGAGAGCCGCATCTTCAAAGCCGAGAACAGCAAGATCAAGAAAGAGTGGCTGGAGATCCTGGAGGAAACGAAGAAAAACAAAGTGGCGAAGGACAAGAACAAAAAGGTAGAGGAGGTGCCGACATCGCCGGTCAGACAGGAAGTGTCCACAAATCCCTTCGATAAAGACGAACCTCTGGATTCTGAGGAGCTGGTGGATCTGAGCCCCGAATGGATACAGGAGCTGCCAGAAGATCTTGACGTGTGCATTGCTCAGAGGGACTTCGAGGGTGCTGTCGACCTGTTAGATAAGCTGAACGAATATCTGAAGGAGCAGCCGGTGTCTCCGCGGGTGAAGGAGCTGAGGGTCAAGGTGGACGAGCGGGTTCGACAGCTGACGGAAGTGCTGGTGTTTGAGCTCTCCCCCGATCGCTCCCTCCGCGGGGGACCCAAAGCCACGCGGAGAGCCGTCTCCCAGCTCATCCGCTTGGGTCAATCCACAAAGGCCTGTGATCTGTTTTTGAAAAACCGAGCTGCGGCGGTCCGGACTGCCATCCGCCAGCTGCGCATTGAGGGCGCCACGTTGCTTTACATCCAAAAGCTCTGCAACATCTTCTTCACGAGTTTGCTCGAGACCGCCAGGGAGTTTGAGATGGACTTCGCGGGCAACACTGGCTGCTACTCCGCCTTCGTGGTCTGGTCTCGCTCGGTGATGAAAGTCTTCGTAGACGCCTTCAGCAAACAGGTGTTTGACAGCAAAGAGAGCCTGTCCACCGCCGCGGAGTGCGTGAAGTTCGCCAGCGAACACTGCAAGCAGCTGAGCGAGATAGGCCTGGATCTCACCTTTATTTTGCAAACGTTACTGGTCAGAGACATCAGGGAGGCCCTCCAAAGCCAGAAAGACATAATCATAGAGGCCACGAAGCATCGTAACTCTGAGGAGATGTGGCGTAGGATGAACCTGATGACTCCTGAAGCTCTGGCCAAACTCAAGGATGAAATGCGGAGCTGTGGGATCAGCAGCTTCGATCAGTACACGGGGGAAGACTGCTGGGTCAACCTGAGCTACACCGTCGTGGCCTTCACCAAACAGATGATGGCGTTCCTGGAAGAGGGGCTGAAGCTGTACTTCCCCGAGCTGCACATGGTGTTTCTGGAGAGCCTGCGGGAGATCATACTGGTGGCCGTGCAGCATGTGGATTACAGCCTGCGCTGCGAGCAGGAGACAGAGAAAAAGGCCTTCATTCTCCAGAACGCATCGTTCCTGCACGAGACTGTGCTTCCTGTTGTGGAGAGGAGGTTTGAGGAAGGTGTCGGGAAACCGGCCAAACAGCTGCAGGATTTGAGAAAGAGCTCTCGGTCTGTCAGGGTCAATCCTGACAGCACTACATCTCTTGTTTAACAGCTTTGAATGAACACTGATTACTTGCGTTATGTACTAGTTGAGGTCTTAAAATCTCATATAATTTAGTTCGGTGCACTTTTAAACTCGTACACTCCTTAACTCAAACCACCGAAAGCAAATCCAGAACACTTCATCATTTCATAGTAATAAATGTATTAATTTATTTTAAAGAGATAAACTGTTGGATTTTCGATCACTTATAATGGACTGCGTATTGCTAAAGTGAACAAAAACAAATGTTTATTATTGGTCCCCTCGATCAAACAAAATGAAAATAAACTTGCTTGCTTGCTTTTCTCCTGTTTTGAATGCATTTAAAAAGCTTTTTAACCTTTAAATGACATATGAATATCTTTCACAGTCTGGAACGTAGTGCCCCCTGGTGACAGAGAAAAACAAATCTTATTCAAAATCCTGAAGCATTTATAAAAAAATTGTTTCTTTTCTTTCTGTGTATTTCGGATCATGTTTTTAATATTATTATAATCCTGACATAGTAGTTTATGTTAAACAGCTTAAAAATGCATTTTTTAAATAGTGCATATAATAACACTATATGATATACACCCGCGGAAACAATTAAAATACTGTTTCACAATTATTTTCAGTCTTTCTGAATTCACTATTTACAGGCATGTGTATGTGTAAAATGATCATTTTTGTTTCATTCTGTGAGCTACAAACAATATTTCTCCCAGATTTCAAATAAAAATATTGTTTCCATTTGAATTTATTTGCAGAAAAAGGTGAAAATAACAGAAAAAAATGCTCTGTGTTTTTTCAGACCTCAAGTACTGCAAAGACAACAAATTCATTGTTTTTATTGACTGCACGAGTAGTCAATAAAAAGGCATTTTTCTTTTTCATCATTTTATATTTTATTTCATGTACAGTTGGTATAATATATTCAACTTAAAAGAGCAAAACATGCAAGGAAAAGGTTATAATAGTAAATGAATGAATACAATTATTCTATTCTAATTTATTTCTATTTGCAAAAAGCAGAAAATACATTGACAGTAGAGACTAAGAAAGAAACAATGTAAAACAAAATCTAGAAAATACATGATATTATTTTTTTATTATAATTGATTTTATAAAATGATGGGGCCTCAAGTTAAAAAAAGATATATCGACAAATATGCAGTTGTGGGTTTATAGTGAGAAAGAAAAATACAATCTTAGTTTTATACAATTCGTTTTTCTTATTTGCATTAATATACTTTTTATAACCGCTGTGATAGTTAATTGTCAGGTGAGGTGAGGTGTGGGTGGGTTTTGATGATAAATGTGGTGAGTGGGTCGTTCATTCCTGTGTGGGCAGCACAAACACGGCGGTGTTTTCACGTCCACACAAACAAACAAGCGTATATACTCATACACAAACTAGTGCTGAACGTCACCACCAGTAGGCTACAAGGCCCGTCCTTCTTTGACGGGGTTGTTTACAAATGGCTTCTTTTAATTGCAAATTAGGTTTAAAAACTCCGACGTCCCCTTAATACGGGATGATAAAACAAAAGGTGTTGCTGCGCAAACCGATCGGCGTTTGACATCAAAATATCGAGAGCCCCGCTCTCGCGATACTTGATATCACCCATCGATCGGTCTGCGCAGCGCCACATTAAGACCAGCACACTACATTCCTTTCGCCGCATTTAATTGGGGGGGCATACGGAACTTGTAGTTTTTTTAATGTAAGGGGAAGAGGCAACTGTCTCCATAACGAATTCAACACCCACAATCCTCCGCGATCTCCGCGGCGCGCATGCGCGGAGCCGTAAACAGGAGCTGTCCTCGTCTGGTGGTGCTGCTCTGATTTCATTGATCGGCTGTACGCGCGAGAGGGTTTATGTACGCGATGGAAGAAGAACTTAAATGTCCGGTTTGCGGTTCTTTCTTCAAGGAGCCCGTTATTCTACCGTGCTCTCATAATGTCTGCCTGGCGTGCGCCCGAAACATCATCGTGCAGACCCCGGAGGGCGAGACCCCTCCTCAGAACCGAAGCTCCGGCATCTCGGACTACGACTACCTGGATTTGGATAAAATGAGCATGTACAGCGAGACGGACAGCGGCTACGGCTCTTACGGCGGGTTCGTGAGCGCACCAACCACTCCGTGCCAAAAGTCCCCCAACGGCGTGCGCGTTTTTCCTCCTTCCATGCCTCCGCCTCCCCAAGCGCAACACCACCTGCTGCCCCACACCGGCGTCCTCCCGCCGGTTCCGCGCAACTCCTGCCTCACCTGCCCGCAATGCCACCGCAGCCTGACGCTGGACGACCGAGGACTCCGAGGCTTCCCCAAGAACCGTGTGCTGGAGGGGGTGGTGGACCGGTATCAGCAAAGCAAAGCGGCCGCGCTCAAGTGTCAGCTGTGCGAGAAGAACCCCCGCGAGGCGACTGTCATGTGCGAGCAGTGCGATGTGTTCTACTGCGATCCGTGCCGTCTTCGGTGTCACCCGCCCCGGGGTCCGCTAGCCAAGCATCGGCTTGTTCCGCCGGCGCAGGGAAGGATCAGCCGCCGCGCGAGCCCCCGGAAAATTTCCACCTGCACCGAGCACGAGCTGGAGAATCTGAGTATGTACTGCGTACAGTGTAAGACCCCCGTGTGCTACCAGTGTCTGGAGGAGGGCAGACACGCCAAACACGACGCGAAGCACCTGGCCGTCACGTGGAAACAGCACAAGGTAACCAACCAGCGTTTTGTAGTAGAACCATAACCACACATGTATTATGGTCTCACTATAGTAACTTGACACTTGCAGTAATACTATGGTTATACAAATGGTGATCAATCCACCAAACATGGTTACTACATTTTTTTCAATAATAAAACTGGGGAACCCACTGGAATTTTGACTTACACAATGTACATCTTACCATACACAATCATTAAAAAGTATACTGCCTCACATCAGTGGGCAAGGTTAGGCTAGTCCAGTAGCATACACATATTGGTTTCTAAGTGTGAATGCTGAGTTACACACACTCGGATGAAGAGATTGGGGTTGTGTGTGTGTGTGCTGTACAGTGCTGCTGCCGGCGGGAGGAACTGTGCCAGTGTGTATGAGTCAGGCTAAATTCAAGCCTCCCTCTGGGCATCTTTCTTCTTCATCCGACTTAATGGATTCACATTGAAGCGCACAATAGATCATTTTTCACACATTGTATGAAGCTGTCAGAATGATCAATTCAATTGGAACGCCACCCGCACCCACACCTTTAGCCCTGAACCTAGCCGGAGTTGGTTTAAGTGCTCATTGTTCCAATGAGCGATTGACTTTCGTGAGCCAAAAATGGGCCGTAATAATACCAGACACGAAGGATTAGAAATAGGGAATATATTGTGATTATTTTTGTGGATAAAGCATTGGGTTGGAGGTCTGAGTACTGATGTAAATGCCCCTCACCCATGATGATTCCTTGGAAAAGAGATTATCTATCACCCATTACCCATAATAACGGATGTGTTGAAATATATACGTATATTTAAGGTAAGATAAAATTGCACTGGCTTGTGAATCATCCAAACACTTTTTTTCTGGATGATACACATAGTGAAAATGTCTTATTGCAATATTTACCAGATTGTATTAAAAACACTACCAGAAGTTATTCTTTGAGCGACCCAAAAGTTTGATGTTATTGATTTTATACAGCTTTGTATTTCTCACTATGCGGCGTGTGAAAGGAGTAGTTCACCCCAAAAAGAAAATTCTGTCATCATTTACTCACCTTCTCGTCATTTTAAAACGATACGACTTTCTGTCTTCTGCAAAACACAAAAGAAGATATTTTGAAGAATGTTGGTAACAGAAACCCGTCGGTCCCCATTGACTTGCATTGGTTTTGTGTCCGAAGTGAGTGGGGCCCAATGGTTTTAGGTTACCAACATTTTTCAAAATATCTTCTTTTGTGTTTTGCAGAAGAAAGAAAGTCATACAGGTTTAAAATGACAAGAAGATGAGTAAATGATGACAGAATTTTCATTTTGGAGTGAACTGTCCCTTTAAGGAGTTTTAGTGTGTTGCTGTGTAACTGTGCTCTGACGTCTCCACGCACTCCCTGGATAACTATTATCTGACCCTTAACCTTTGACCCCTGACCCTTTCCTTAAACACCACCCATCACACTGACCCTGACCGGCCAGAGACACGTCTGTCCTCTAAATAGCTCTGCGAGTCTTGATTTAAAGGTGTTTGGGGATGTGCATGTGTTCTGCTGCAGACAGGTGGCTAAAACAAGCATTTATGACTCGAAACCGGGAGACAGAGATATATCCCTCAAATCCTGTCCTGGAATGACCCGGCACTGCAATGCATTTCTGTCTTATCGGACACCAGATTCAGGTCTTGCAGTCTTTATTAGAAGAAATAAAAATGGACTCTAGCACCAAGCGTAACACAGAAATCCCATCTCCTCAGATACGTATTCATAAATACAGGATGTGGAAAGAGGCTGTGGCCTCTCCACACACACACACGCACACACGCACACACGCACACACGCACACACACACACACACACACACACACACACACACACACACACACATACACACACACACACGCACACACACACACACACACACACACACACACACACACACACGCACATTTATGACATGCAAGGATGGCTTTGGCTGACACACACATGAACGCACAGCACACACACACGCACACACATACTAACAGTCAGAATGTAGGTTAGATGTATGTGACTAAAAATGTAGTAGCGTTCCTCCATATGCCATTGCTGTGTGTGTGTGTGTGCGAGCCCTTTTCACGCTTTATCCTGCCGGCTATCTGTGACCAAGCGAACAGCTCACAAAGCTCAGGGCAAAAATATAAGCCATACTTTCCATTTTCAACCGGGTACATTTTCTAAAGAGAATTAATAAATGAGTGCATGTATAAAAATCACACAAAACCACAGGATTGGTGACAGTGACAACAGGAGCTCACATGTGTTTGATTCCTCACCACCACAGTGAATGTTGGTCATCCAGCAGGGCTCAATACGAAACTATTACCGTCACGGAAAGACAGGAAACGTGAGAAATATATATAGAGGGAGTTCCACACAACCTCCTACGAATGTGACTCGTCCTGTTCAACGCCTGAGTACAGATCCTTGTAATCTTGCAGGTTTCCATGGTTACACACAAATGTTAAGCCAATGTTTCATTTTCCCACACAACCACCAGCGATCTTCAAACTTTCAGAGAGCTCCCAGATCGCCCTCACAAAATCATGTCCTGATCATATTTTACCATAGACAAAAATAGAACTTAGATTTAGTATAATAAAGATATGAAGATATCTTGTTGTTAAGATATTTTTGTATTGTTTTATTATTTTCATAATGCACACAGATGTTTGACCTTTTTTGTAGTTTATTCACAATTTTCTCAACGGAGAATCTTATTATAAAGAATAGCATAATATGTTTTTTTTTATGTTTTAATACATTTGCATACACTCAATGGAGGTACACAAAAGAAAATCGGCATAATTGTAAACAACACAAATGCTACAGAATGGTCCTAAAATAAGCATAATTGTCTTTTAGCAAAATATAATTTCCTTGTTTTTTTTGTGTGTTTTCATTGTGGGATCAGTTTAGTCTAGAAAAACCTGTTAAAGGAATTATAGTTGGAAATGTTTCCCAAAACCTCACCCTTATGTCATTTCAAACCCATATGACCCTTTCTTCTCATGGAGAACAAAAGAAGATGTCCAAGCATATCTTTTCAATACAATTCAAGCGGATGGTGACCAGTAACAGCCCAATTTCCAAAAGAACAAATTACATTCTAAATTCTAAAGACAAAACAACGTGACCAAGTTAGATGATGACAGATTTGTGCGCTATCACTTTAAGTGTTTCAATAAAATAAATAAATAAATAATCTCATTAGCCTAAAAGATATTGGGATATGTACTGTATTATGCATTAGGAATATTAGGCAAAGTACCATTTATAGTTCATCCTCTTCAAGTATACAGTATATATGTCCTCAGTATAAACAAACAAACAAACAAACCCCAGGGCTTTCTCAGCATATAAACAAACATTCCTGATCCCCACCCACTATGTGTGCTTAACCTTACTTTAACATTAAGAGGCTGATTCACTTTGTGCTGAATTGACGCAAGAAGCTCAATTGGTAGAGCATTGCATTACCAGTGCAGAGATTCCCAGGGAATAAACATGCTGTAAAAAAAATACACCGTGCACTTTTAAGTGATTTTGGATAGAATCATTTCCCAAATGCATACATGTAAAAGAAAAGTGGTAAAAAGACACAAAGAAATGAGAAAGAGATTTGTGGTGTCAGTCAGTTGTGCAGCGTTCATCACACAGAGAGACAACGGCTGTGTTCCAAAAGCCTGCTGAGCCGCCTACACTGCACAAATCATCTTTATCAGTATCTTAGTCCTGTTGTCCCGTAAAAATATCTAAAACAAGACAAATTCTGTTGAAGATACATTTTGAATGGAAGTTATTATTGAATAAATGAATTATTTTTCTTCCTCCTTTTTTGTCTTAAATGTCCAGTGTATGAAATTTAGTGGCATCTAGTGGTGAGGTTGCAAATTGCAACCAATGGCTCACCCCTCCCCCTCCCTTTTTAAAGCAACACTTTGTAGTTTTCCACCTTAAAATAATGTCTCTAAAATTATTTCAGTGGTAGAACAACTCTTAACCGGACGAATTCTGAGCAGCCTCATAGCAGCTACAACCACACTCTGTAAATTCTGTGTTCGGGACGGTACATGCAGCCCCACCCATCCCCTGCACGCAGAAAAGTGCGACATGGTTTCCAAACAACGTTTCTGCATTGGCCAGTTCCATCTGCTTAGTAAATAAATTCACTTGTATTGCCCTGCCCACGGGGAAGCTTATACAGTGACAGTATTTGCAACACTGCTAACAGACAATTGCGCTTATCAACTAAGCAATAGTTCTAAAGCACAATGGTGGCTGACACAGGACAAAGATGTTTTCGCTTCTTTACGAAGGAGATAAGTATTTATGAAACGTGGTCTGTAGAGCAGTTTGTCCGTTCAGGGCTACCGTAGAAACAACATGGCGAATTCCATGCAAGAGGACCCGCGATGTATGTAGATAGAAATAGTTAATTCTAAGGTCATAAAAACATAACGCCTCAATTATGTAAGATCTTTATACACCTCTGAACACATAGTTATGTATATTATATTGCATTTCTGTCTATAGATCCCCCCAAAAATCACACATTGGACCTTTAAATGCCTCACTGTGTAGAGTTTAAGATCTGTTACTTATGGGATTCCATTGTATTTAATATGCTGACTTAAAAGTTAGCAACCGACTGTATGTGGAAGTATTCAGGAAGGTCCAGCAGTGCCAGAGACTGCCAGAAAGTGCAGTGTAGTTTAGTGTAGTGTATGGAAAGCCTCATGTGTTTTCCCTACAATCAAGGTCACTGGCACATCACCACACATTTGTATTATTTTCTATCACACACACACACGCACATGTCTGGTTTATTATCTCCGCACGCACATACACACACACACACACATGCTCGCACACACAAACATGCTAATAAACAGAGCACTCAATTGCCTTGACAGTAAAATCAACCGACAGCAGTTATTGAAATGTCCCTCTGATGTCCCCTACACACACACACACACACACACACACACACACACAAACTGCTTGTCTTACAGTGTCTCAATTCAATTCGATTCGTGTCTCATCAACTCTTCATCACGGTGCTCTGGTGAAGTAGATAATAAGATAAAAGCGCTCGGTCTTTTATCAGGATGGAGAGCTGGAATACAGAAGCACATCTCCATTTTTTAATGGCATTTCATGTTTGTACAGCTTGTTTTACAGAGCACTCTACTTACAGTAATCACAGACACAATCACTATTTCAATTTAGCTAGCGGCTATTTGCACTAAGTGTAAATAGCAATAAATGCTGCTATTTACACTAAGTTTAAATAGTAGTAGGTTTTGTTTACACTAACCGAAAATAGCTGTATTTTCTTTGGATCAAGTAGAAATAGTAGTTAGATGCTATTGGTACTTATAAATAGTGGCAGATAACGTTACTATTTGCACCTCAGTATTGTTGTGCATTAAACATTATGTAAGGGATAATGTACAGGCAGCCAGTTGTTATCGCAGGAATAAGCCCCGACAGTGTGATCAGGACCCGACGCGAAGCGAAGGACTTCTGGTTTGTGCGCATTCATGTGTTTTGAAGGAGGCGTGGCTTTGATTCGCATGGAGGGTGGGATCATGATTTCAGTGCTAGCAGGCTAAAGTTAGCATCTTACCAAATCGTCTATTCCGCCTTTAAGGTAAGAAACGACGTTCAAGTGTCATGAACAGGCAATTTGGTTTAATTATTTGTAAATGTAATGTCATGTATGTTATTAAAAGACATTTACATTTAATTTGTCAAAAAAACCTGTCAAAATGATTTTCTGCGTCCGGGTTACCGTGTGCTATTAGTTTTGAGAGGTTGTTACCTGGGAATAACGAACCTGCAAATGTGTAAATCAGTGTAAATCATTATATTTATAAAAATGATTAAAATGATAGCAACTTATTGAGATATTAAAGCCCTACACCAACCCCTAACCTTACCCTAAACCTAAAAATGAATTTTAAGTCTTAAATCAATTTTATTGAAAACAAATGCCTTTATGATCGGTAAGGTAAGAGAAAAAGGTTAAAGAGTGTTCTCAGCCAGAGTTGGATTAGAACCCCGGTCTCCAAGCTATACTGTACAGACTTTACACCTTAAACCACTGCAGTCGCTGTTGCAATTGATGTCGTTCTTACACTTTCTCTATTCCAATCACATATTGGTGGGCGGAGCTAGTGCAATTGTCTCTGCTAACAAGGCGGCCTATTTGT
This sequence comes from Triplophysa rosa, assembly GCF_024868665.1. Taxonomy (NCBI): domain Eukaryota; kingdom Metazoa; phylum Chordata; class Actinopteri; order Cypriniformes; family Nemacheilidae; genus Triplophysa; species Triplophysa rosa. Next base: position 22,388,259 of record NC_079904.1, read on the forward strand.
ACTCAGTGTAAATAGACACTCCGTTCAATTTATCAATACCAACCATTGTGTTTGCATGCATCCATGGAACAGATGCTTTCATTCAAAGACACTTACAAATGCATCTAAAATGATAATTGTTGGTCACCATCATGTTGTGTCTTTTTAGTATTATGACCATGTTTTGTAAAGGGATAGTTCACCCCAAAATAAAAATTCTCTAAAAATGTATTAACCATCATGCCATCCAAGATGACTGGCAGTAATTTTACAGTAATGATTCAGTGGGTTAATAAATGTCTTCTGAAGTCATTGTTCATATTTTGAAGTGTATTTTTAGCTTATTTTGGAAAACGTAAAATAATTTAGTAAAAGCGAAATTGAAAACAACAGAAACAGCTTACAAGCACTAAGGTGACATGTCTATAACTTGAAATCTTATGGGTTATGGGTTTTGACTAGTTGTTGTAGGATATAGCACAAGACACACAGGAATTAATATTTGAACAACTAAAGTTATCAAAGTTATTAGTTTTATATTCATTCAATTTCGACATTTAGCATTTATGTGCTTTTGTAATTATATTATTTATTTGTTTTTAAGCAGTGGTTTTCAAACTGGGGGTCCCAAAATGGATTCGGGGGGGGGCACAGATTTTATGGCAGTTTATGAACATACATTTTTCATAGATTTTATACTATCAAACATAATGAAAATAAGACCACCAACCAAAAGAATTGATGTTCCAGCATTGTATAACTGAAGATGATTTTGGTTTAATTAAAATTCTAAGATTAAGATTATACGTATTTATTTGGGGGGGACACAAAGAGATGCACTCTACATAAAGGGGGGCTTACAACGAAAAAGTTTGAGAACCACTGGTATAGAGGTTTAATTTTTTTATTTCAGTTCTAGTTTTAGAATAAATTTTAATTATTTACAGTTGAAAATTTAAACTCTACCATTTAAACTGCTAACATTTCTCTATTTCATTTAGTTTAAGTTTTTCCAAATAATTTTTAGACCTGCATTTTAGTTGATTTCAATAAACAGAAACACTGTAAAACAGTGGTTCTCAAACTGGGGGCCCCAAGATGGATCCAGGGGACACAGATTTTGTGGCATTTTATGAAATATAGAAATTTATCATAGATTTTATGCAATCAAACATCAGAAAAATGACACCACCAACCAAAAGAATTGAGGTTCCAGCATTGCATAACTGAATGTTTTTGGTTTAATAAAAATTCTAAGTTTAAGATTATACGTCTTTATATGGGGGGACGCAAAGCGATGCACTTAACACAAAGGGGACCTTACAACGAAAAAGTTTGAGAACCGCTGCTGTAAAAAGTGGCACAACATACTGTATTAATATAAAGGAATTTTCCGTAAGATTTCTTACAGCAATTGTAGAAAATTTACCCCCCCAAAAAATGCTATTTTGCATTCTGCATTGTGTTATTTATTAGCTTTTGAGGAAATGTCCATAAATTTACCAGTACATTTTCTGTTATTTTTATTTTGTTACATGAATGTTTTAATAGTTCACTAGTTAAAGTGACACCATACATCCACAAAGCTGAAAATAGTTCAAAAAGGAAAAGTTTGAAAATGTCTATATTCTACCTGAACTATAACAAAAAGTGACAAGTATAAAACAGTATTTACAGTAATAAGAGTATATAAACACAATGTGTACCTCACAGCATATTTGAAAAGCTCAAAATGTGTATTTATATGTTACAATGTTTTCTCTATCTATGAAGTAATATCTAAGATTGTCATATTCTCGTAAACAGTGTCACTCTGTTGAAAATCAACCATTATTTTTGCTTGTTCATTTGAAGTGCATCAGTAGATCCTCTGTGTAATTGACTGTATGACCTTTCTGCCGTGTGTGATCAATACACTACAACTAGACTCATGACATTCTGCACTTTCAAGTCTGCCAACAATGTATTAACAAAGCAACACGAGAAAATCCAGCCCATTTCTTTGTTCGATACTGTTGGTGAAATTAGCCGGAGTGGTGCGCAGGAGGGGCCGGTTGTTGTGGTCTGTTGGCACAAAGGCAAAGGTGAGACGGTGACCCCGCCGCATCATTGAACCCCAGCAGTGTCCGGGTGTCACCTTCTGAACACACAAGCACACATACTGAGAGTAGAGGGCCACGAGAAGGGTATCTGTCAGGGTCTTGTTAGCGGCCTGGACAGCTTGCCAGGGCAGATGGTACATTAATGGAGCATGGAGCTGTTTGTGTGTGTATGTCTGCTTGTGTTTATTTATGTGTGTGTGTGTGTTTCTGTGGTAGATTTAAGACCCTGCTGATTGCAAGAAGGCCAGGAAAGGCCCAGAGGAAGAGGAGCAGGTGGGAAGGATGTGTGTGTGAAGCTGGGAGGGTCTTTTCCGCAGGCTTGAATGATCATTAGTCACTAAGCTAGCATTCCTTTAAAGAGTTTAAGACAAAAAATATGAGAGGACCTTTTAAAAATCATGCCTGCTTACTTGACCTATAAATATGTTATGTCTTGCAATAGCCATTTTCCTATTTCTTGCAATAAACATTTCTACTGTACTCAACGAGTAGGTCATAACACTAGCAACAACAAGAACACAGGGTATTAAGTTGATTTTATGATTGATTCTATGCAAAGCTGAGCAATGTAAAACAAGAAGGTTGAATTATGTTTGATCGACTGAAAATATGATCATTTTTCCATAGTTGGTCTTTTATAATAAGTGTTGCTGGGCTGGAGTTCAGTAAGTAGGGTTTTAGAATGCTGGAAATTATGAGTGGTGTTTAGAAATAATGGGTCATGTTGGGTGGTGTTTGATAATGCTTGGAATTCTGGGTATTGTTAGAAAATGTTGACGTTGGGTGGTATTTGGACATGTTGGAGATGGGTAGTATTTAAGAATGTGAATGTTGTTAATGCTATTATAATGTTATAAAGGTGATGATGCTAGTGGAGTTTTTTTATGATGAGTGGGTTTTATGTCTTTTGAAATTTGGGTGGCATTTGAACATGTTGATGGTATTGGGTGGTGTCTGATAATGTTTGGAATTCTGGGTATTGTTAGAAAATGTTGACGTTGGGTGGTATTTGGACATGTTGGAGATGGGTAGTATTTAAGAATGTGAATGTTGTTAATGCTATTATAATGTTATAAAGGTGATGACGCTAGTGGTGTTTTTTCTTTTGGGTATCGTTTTGAAAATACTGGGGATAGGTGGTATTTGGTGTTTTTTAAATGTTGGGTGGAGTTTGAAAATACTGGGGATGGGCGGTATTTGAGTTTTTTTATGAGTGGCGTTTATATCTTTTGAAATTTGGGTGGCCTTTGAAAATATTTATGATATTGGTTTGTGTTTACATAGAAAAGGAGGATATGGTGTTTAAAATGCTGGTAATATTGGGTGGTGTTTGAGAATGTTGGGTGGTATTTTTGAATATTGAGGGTGGTGTTTGAAGATGCTTAAATTGTGTTGGTGACGATTTTGGGTTATGTTAGGTTGGTGAGGAACAGTAGTGTTTGTATTAATGTACAACACATGGAGATTATGTGTGGTGGTATTTGAGATGTTTAATTGGTGTTAATGAATATAGTCTACTAGGTGTTTTTTCTGAAGACCACAATATTTATGTAACATTACTTACAACCTATTTTATTTACAGAAATACTGCTCCTTCAACGAAAGCTTTTGAAAGTTCGAATCACATGTAATGATCTATGTTTATGTGTGTGTCTGTGTGCAGTGTCAGCTGTCCCAGGCGCTGAATGGAGTGTCTGACAAAGCCAAGGACGCCAAAGAGTTCCTAGTGCAACTGAAGAACCTGCTACAGCAGATACAGGTACGTTATAATAAATGAATGAATTAACCCGTCACATGCAATAACACACTAATGGAAATTTGACAGTCGTGCAGGTTTGAATCTCTCTGCTGTAATTTCATAGCATCGCTATGTTTGAACACTTGAAAGTGACCAAAAATCTTCACATCGCAAATAATCAAAGCAGTCGTGCTAGCAGAACTTATATTAGCATATATTAGCTTTGATTTGCCAGCGTCTCATTACGCATGCAAATGAAGAGCGTGTTCAAAAGAAATTGGGGCAGTTATAATAATCAACAAGTGTCCCACAAAATATGCAACATTTCACATGAACAGGTTAACATGATTTCTGCATGTTTTAGGATTCAACATCAAAAGCTTTGCTAATCATATGAGTACATGAACAGCGGTTCTCTATAGCAGTGGTTCCTAAACTAGGGGGCGGCACCCCTAGAGGGGGCACAGGGTCTTTACAAGTGGGCGCGAAAAGGCTTAGGTGTTGTCAGCCTCCCAACACTAAAATTCAATTGCCAGCTGACAATGTTTATTGGCATTTTTTCGGATCGACAATTAACACTCTTAACCCCCCCCAAAAATATATTTGATATATTTGGTCGACCAATCACGACGGCCTTTCCATGCCTCTCCGTGAGTTTGTGAGCTTTTACTATTAATGCATTATAACACAGGGCAATAGTATTTATTAATGCATTGAATGTTGCCACAGGTTTGTATAACATTATACAGTCATCCAGTGGGAAACTTAAACTTTGTTTTTATTATACCTAAATGGCATATATTTGTGTTTATTTTTACTGTGAGCCTTATTACTGCTAAAATAATTGGCACCAGCAGTACTTAGTGCTATTTTTCACTTCTTACTATATATTTACAATTTATATGTCAATATTCTTTGTTCTCAGTAGATGTGCACTTCACTGTTACTGTTTTGAGTGTGTGTGTGCTGTCACCACTAGCGGGGTGAACTCTTAACAGTGATAAGGTATAGCTAAGAGCGTTCCAGACCAACCTTCCGAACGTATGACTTACAGAAGGTATACTTAACTAAGAACGTGTCGGGAAACACAAAGAACAAAGTAGCGATAGGAAGGTTTCGGGAAACGCGGCCCAGTTTCTTATCTTCCTCACTGTTAAGAGCTTGCTTAAAATGAATTATCCACTTGTACTTCCTCTGCATGTACAAATCAAATCATATTATATAGAACTCAAACCAATATAATTCAATACATATGATATGAGTTTGCAGGTAAAGGACGTTTCATCCCAGTGTCTTGATGTGGGTGTATGTATTTTAGTGGAGATCCGGTGGGGCTCGATAACACGTTTTTCCACAAAAGGGGGGCCTGACAATTAAAGTTTGGAAACCACTGCTCTAGAGAAATGCATTGTAAATATTAACTGACGAAACACATCATTCATCTGTACTGAAGACAGATATATGCAAATTTCACACATAGACCATACTTGTGTATAAATGTCATGGTTTTCTGCCTGGAGACCACTGGATTATGAGCTATTTTTTCTCGAGTGGAGAGTTTAATGCCTTTTCATACCACCCAGCACGCAGAGAGAGAGAGACGGAGAGAGAGAGGGGGGGGAGAGAGAGAGAGAGAGAGGGGGAGAGAGAAAGAGAGGGGGAGAAAGAGAGAGACAGAGAGAGAGAGAGAGAGAGAGAGAGACAGAGAGAGAGAGAGAGAGACAGAGAGAGAGAGAGAGACAGAGAGAGACAGAGAGAGAGAGAGAGAGACAGAGAGAGAGAGACAGAGAGAGACAGAGAGAGAGAGACAGAGACAGAGAGAGAGAGAGAGACAGAGAGAGACAGAGAGAGACAGAGAGACAGAGAGTGAGAGAAGTGCTGTAATGAAGTGTTTTTCAGTCTGCTCCGTCACACACGCACAATTCCGAGACTATTGTCTGGTTTCGAGGACGACCTTGTCACGATATACATGGCGAGAACCCAAATGCAGGCAGGCAAAGACGGGGTTAACAAAACACTTTATTCACAAGACAAAAAGACAAAGCAAACACCCACGATGGGGATATAAACAAGAAAACAAGATAACAGGAAGCAGACAGGACGTAGACTAACTAAGACTAAACTAAAATAAACACTGGACAAAAGCTAAACTAAAGACTTACTAAACTCGACTTGACAGGGGTTTTCACAGACAACAGGAACACAGCGCACATGGCAGACGAAAGGCACTCGACGAAACCATACACAACGTAGTACAATCCACGAGCACAGGACAAAGAAACAAGAGGGTATATATAGGTAAGACAAACGAGGGATAAGGACACAGGGCAGGTGTGGGTAATGAAACACTCAGGGAAAGGTAACAAGGAAACGAGAGGGGTGGGGCCAATGACAAGACACTGGAGAGAACGCATATTATTGTCAAAAGGACAATAATATGTTTCTCTCCACACATAACCAAAGGCTTTGTCATGACTCTGCTACAGGACCAAGAAAAACATGACTAAATGAAGCAGAGCCATGACAGCCCTCTTTTTGTCTAAATGAAAACGATGTTATCATTTGCTTACCCCACTGATCTATAATGAAAAAATGGATTGCGCAGCATAATGTTGAAGCCACCGTGCCACTTTGTTCTATTGTATTAATGGGAAAGTATCTGATTTGATGTATTTTGTATCCGAAGTCTTCATGTACGTTCTCACAGTCACAATGCAAGTTTAATGTTTACTTACACTATTCTTTTCCATGAAATGAAAGGGAATGGTGAACAGGGAGCCACTTTAGTGGTATTTTGTTCTGAGTAAATGAACATCGGTTCTCTAGAGAAATGCAATGTTTCACAAACAGACGCGTATTCTTTAGTGTTCCTCGCTTCCATCTGCACCAGTATCAGTATGTGGGTGTTAGAGAGGAGATCTGACGCACAACTCAAAGTGAATGAATTATAAGCTCTCTTCTGAACTCCTACACTCACACGCATCACTACCAGCTTTACAAAATGCATTTTAAAGGTGAAGTGCGTAATATCTGCCCTGGCGGCAAACCAAGCTAAGCTGAACACAGCAGTCATTATTTCTGTCAGTTCTTCTCCATATTTGATGTGTTTGACATGTAAACATCAAAGCTTCACCAAAGTACATCTAGTTATTTAATCTAAGCTGCCAAATTGTCGTTACGATTTTTTATGATTTTTTGATATTAAACACCAGGGCTCAACAATAAGGCCTGCGCGATGACCAGGGGCTAGCACGAGAGACCCTCGGGCCAGTTGACAGCCATGTCAGTTGCCCTATCGGGCCAGTGCTGTATCGTAACGAAAGGTTATAATTTGCACGTTTTATAGCCTCAAATATTCTCAAAAAGACGCAAAAGAGAACTCGATTCTGTTCTCACGGGGTGTTTGAAATATGCGCGCGGCCAGAAAGGCGCAACTCAGACAACGTGCAAACTATTGCATTGAGTTCTCTTTCACAGACATATGCACATAAAATGGTGACAAAATGCCCATATTAGCAAGTATTTATGTCTTAAATGAACAAAAACAATTTGGCAATAAAATGCATGGAATCTCTTAAAGGGGCGGCAGCAGCATAATTACAGTAAGATCTTTTTAATGTTCATCAAACAACAAGGATTGAGTCAGAACAGCTCCTGACTGATTAATTTATATTTTATAGTAAGATTGTGTCTATATTTCATTCAAAACACTGATTATTTGTATATTTGCTACAAAATACTTTGATTACTTGTTCTTATTTTATCACTTGCTGGTTAATTGTCTTCAACAATATTAGAAATTTCTGTGAGTAAGGCCAATAGTTTTTATGGTATAATAACCATATTTATTAAGATTACATAGGTAAAACAACAAACAAACTAATAACTAGACAATATTATTTGTCTATTACTTTTTTTGTGGTGGGGCCTGTAAAAATTTGAATCACTTGCCCGACCGGGCCAGTGGAAAAAATCCTTAGCGTTGAGCCCTGAACACTGTCAGATATCACAAATAAAGCCATATCGCATTGCATTATAATGTGAAATGGTTTCAGTTGTTTCAAAAAACATGTTAATATAATTATTAGCATTTACTTTGGCTGGGTTGTTTCAACGCGTTGTTGGGTCAAATGTATTTTTATAAACAATTGGGGAAGTAGTAAAAAAGTCAATCTACAAAACAGGTAACCCAAAGTGACAACAACAGCAAAATAAACCAACAAATAGATAGAAATTGCAGATAGAGCTATGTTCCTGGGGTTGACTTGTATCTCTGTGTGTGTGTCACAGGAGAACGGGGTTGAGTTTGAGGCATGTCTGGTGGCTCAGTGTGATTCGTTGATTGAAGCTCTGACTCGGCAGAAGGCCAAACTCCTCACCAAGGTCACCAAGGAGAAAGAGAGCAAACTGAAGGTAAGTCAACACACACACGTTGGGTTGGCTTTCCATAGACATAATGATTTTGTCATGAACGGGTGGTGAGACAAGGAGAGAGGACCTAAACGCAGACAGCGGGTAAGGGGTATTAACAAGACATTTATTAACAAAAATACAAAACAAAGACCCACGTGGGGATAACATAACAAAACAGGGGAATCTACAACAGGACAGGACTAAGAATAATTACACCTAACAAGACTAAGATTAACATAAACATGAACTACAAATGACTAGACTAGACTAGACTAGAATAGACTAGACTAGACTGACACGGAACAGGCACTCACCATACAAGTGACACATACACGCACAATGAACCAGCACAGGACAGAAAACACAGGGGCATTAAATAAGGGATCAAATCAAGAGGGGACAGGTGTAGGGCATGAAACCAATAACAAGCAATAATGAGGAGACGAGAGGGCGGGAACAGAGACGAGACCGGAGAGAGTATGGCAAGCCAAAAGGGCCAAAACGCCTCTCTCCACATGAAACAAGAGGTTCTGTCATGCTTCTGCCACTAGATCAAGAAAAGCAAGACAAGATGGGGCAGAACCATGACAGATTTTTGTTACTGTGCAGACTGTATATTGTATCCTCTAACTCTCATCCTACACCCAAACCGAAACATCACACAAACCTTTCTGCATTTTAAATCATTTAGTTTGATTTACTGGACAAAAAATGAAAAAATAACCAGACAGATTTTGCCCCCCATTGACTCCCATAGTAGGAAAAATTACTTGATCATTTGTTTTGTTCTGTTAAACACAAAAGAAGATATTTTGAAGAATGTAGGACAGCAAACAGTTCTGGGGCACCTTTGACTACCATTGTATTTTTTCATACTATGGGAGTCAATGGGGGGCAAAATCTCTCTCAGAACAAAGAAACTTATACAGATTTGGAACAACTCGAAGGTGAGTCAATGATGACAGAATTTTCATGTTTGGGTGAAGTATCCCTTTAACCTTTGTTCGTTTTTTAGTGATCTGTGTTATTGCTTTGTCTGTTTGCTACTTGGTATTTTCAATAGAGAGAGATTATTTTCTCAGTGGGTCACGTGACATTGTGCCAGATGTGATGGAGATAGAGAGAGTTTCTCTATTACAATTCTCTCATGGCATGACACGGAGCAGATTGAGTTTTTGTTTCAGTCGTGCCACAGCATATGTTCAGAATCACTGAGGTTATTTCATCCACCTCGCGGCCTGACACCAATACAGCTTTATTTGCTCAGTGAATTAAAGTGGAGCTATAGCTGCTTTAATAAAACTACGGTGTATTTTGTTGACATTACAAGTGTGTATATTTATAAAGAATGAATGCAGAAACATCATTTCAGCAGAGAAGTCTTTCTCGCCTCACACATTTGACTGGTTATTACAATAGATTATTAATTGTGGCTCTCAAAATATGTTCCTCCATCTGCCAGGGTTTGTGTTAATGTTATGGAGTATTTCTGGATGCTATTTTCCGCTCTAATTCATTTGTTTCAAGCCAGCAGTTTGACAGCAGAGTCTTATACATCACGCCACACTAAACAAAGCGTGACACGGTGTTGCGGGAGCATGTGTCGTGTATTTTATAATTAATAGCTTTTCTATATATTGTTTTATACATCACCGAGATTTGTTTTTATATACAAATTTGGGTTTATAAAGTAAAAAAACATTGCAAAATAGCAATTTTATTGATTTCACACTCATCATAAATAGAAGCTTTTCCCCAGGGATAGTAACAGGAAGATACAAAAATCGATTTTTTTCTATATCCATATGTGCAGTCACATATTATCGAAATCTTAAGCAGGTGTTTTGTAAAAAAATATAACCGCAACGTTTAAAACGCTCCGTGGCTCATTTTGTTTCGTATTGTTTAATTCATCATTCATTTGTACCCTGAAGGGTTCATTTCTGTGCTGTCATTTATAATTATACAGTCATTAATCTGTGTCCTGAGAGCGTCTGACGTGCATCATTAAATCATTATACATCATAATTCATGCATCATTACTTATTTGATCTGATTGTCTTCACCATTAGTTATGGCAAATGAAAGATGAACGAATGTTGAGTGCTGCTTTGTTTTGCAGTATCAGATACTGATAATTATGTATATTTAAGATAATATATAAATGTTTTAAACATCAATTAATACTTGATCAATGAGATATGCGAGGCAATGATGCATTTCTTGATCTAATCTATCATCTTATCTATCTAAAGACAAACTATAAAATGAATTCAAATCTGAGATCATTTTCATGCTTAGAGTAGAATGAGCAGCTTTAAAAAATGGGACAGCTGAATACCATGTTTTTTGGTGACATCAACCATATTTTTAAATAAAAAAGTGGCTTTTCCCACATGTAGTGGTGTGTTTGAGAAAAATGTAATTTTGTTCTAGAAAAATAATCATGGACGCTGATGATTGGATATTGATAATAATGTATTCAAAATATATGCCACGGTCATGACCCGCATTTAAAGGTACAGTGTGTAATTTTTTGGAGGATCTATTGACAAAAATGCAGTATAAGATACGTAACTATGTCATCTTCAGAGGTCTGTAAACATTCTTATTACCTTAGAATGAACTATTTCTATCTACAAACACCGCGGGTACGCTTACATGGAATTCACCATGTTGTTTCTACGGTAGCCCCAAACGGACAAACTGCTTTACAGAACGTGTTCCGTAAATACGCTATCTCTGTCATGGTCTTGCCTCTTCTTGTCATGATTTTCGAGTCTTGTGGCAGGATCATGACAGACCCACGTGTTTAATGTGGAGAGGAGCATGGCTTTGTTTTGACGTGCCATGCATTCTCTCCGGTGTCTCGTCTCTTGGCCCCGCCCCCGCCCCCTTGTTTCTGCATTAGCATCTCATTAGTGTTTCATTCCCCTCACCTTTCCCATGTAATCTTCCCGTTAGTTTCCCTTAGTGTTTGATTCCCGTCACCTGCCCGTCACCCACCATTTGTCATTATTCCCTAGTTAGTGTTCCCCTTATAAACTCCCTTGTTTCACTATCCCTTGTCGGTTCATTGTTTGCCTTTCTCGTCTACTCGCTTGAGTACCTGCGTCATGTCATTTTGTGGATTACCCTGTTCCTGTTTACCTTGTTCCTGTTTGCCGTTCCCCAGTCGTGTTTTGGACTTATTATTTGATTCTTGAATATTGATTGTTTTGTCCCCCTTGTGGGAAGTTTTAGTTTGTATTCTTGTTTTGTTATTCGTGTTTTCCCCATCGTGGGCTTTTATTTATATTTAATAAAAGTATTTTTGTTTAACCCTTTAATAACTGCCCGCGCCTGGGTTCTGCCTCATCTAACCTGACAATCTCCTTTGGAAAAGAAGCGAAAACTTGCCGACATCTTTGTCCTGTGTCAGCCACCGTAGTGCTTCGAAAGGGAGGGGGAGGGGAAGAGTGAGCCATTGGTTGCAATTCACAACCTCATCGCTAGATGCCGCTAAAATCTCCACATTCTTATCTTCTTTAAAGAATGACCCTCTAGCTGCTGTTCACACACTGTTTGTGTGTGATGAGAGTTTAAGTGTATATCCTCTCTGTGTTTCAGACTGTGAAGGATCAGATAACCCACTGCACCATGAAGCTCCGGCAGACCACAGGAATGATGGAATTCTGTCTTGAGGTTATTAAAGAGAATGATCCAAGCGGATTCCTACAGGTAAGCACACTCAAATACACAGACACACACATAAACACACACTACTTGGCGACATCTGCTATTCTATACTGTACTGTATTTTAATATAATTCTATGTACATAACAGTTTAATAGTAAAAATGAAACTCAAGGCCATATAATGGTCTCAGATGGGCTCTTCTGAAAGTATTTACCTGCTATTCACAATGATTCTACTGAAAGGATGAGTCCACACTTTCAATAATTGATGTTTCAAGGAGTGAAAGTTGCTGCAGATCAATGCTGCCCATTACTGTAATATTCATGAAGTATTCATTGTGATGTTGCTATTAGAGCCCTCACAAAACTAATGCTCAGATTTAGGATATTTCCCTGCTCAACCCGGAAATAATTGTTGGAACTGGGTTCTTTTAATGTTACTAAATATTTTTATTGTTAATACATTTAGACGTAATTTCCGGGTTTGAGGTGGGAAATGCAAATAAAGCAAGAATGCATGAGATTAATTTAATCTAAGATCAACATCTGAACCCTTTTGGAGGTTGTACAGATATAAGATAAGATAAGGTTGAATAGGCTGTCTTGGTTTATCCGGGATGGACAGACTTTGTATCATTAGGTGTTTTCCAGTACCCAACATTTTTCAAAAGTGTAAAATCGTGCAGATAAATAAATCCAGTTAATCTTAATAAAAGTGAAGTACTGTAAACAGGTGCCTATATCTCCAATCACTGGGGATTCTTAATGTTCTCCCTCTCGTTTCTGTCGGGTTCATCTGTAAGATCTCAGATGCGTTGATAAAGCGTGTCCAGGGCTCTCAGGAGCAGTGGGTGAAAGGTGCGCTGGAGCCGAAGGTCTGCCCGGAATTTGCCTTGAGTGTCAACACAGACCCCCTGATGCAGACCATCCTCCAACTGGACTTCACTCAGAGTAAAGGTGAACATTCAGACAGTTTTCACCAGTGATCATGTCTAGGGATGGGTATGGTTTGAATTTGATCAACTCCAGTTACGATTCTGCTTAACGATTCTGATTCTTATCGTTTCTTAGTTTCAATTTCAAAGTTGCAAAAAATGAACATTTAGATGTTAACCTGTATGGTAGTATAGCCTGCTCATTGACTGGTTTGCAAAAAATATATTTATATATTTATGAGCACCGTTTGAGTATATACTAGGGCTGTCAATGTATACATTTTTTAATCGCGATTAATCACACCCTTTTCGTGCGATTAACTGCGATTAATCGCACACTTATGGTGAAATTAAACATACACTCTTTATTTTGTAGTGCTGTCAATCGTAAAAAAATTAACTTGCTAATCACACACAGCTTTTATGTTTTAAATATGCTTTTATATTCTAATAATTTCACATTTTATCTCCAAATGAATGTAGAAACGACACATTTCTTTAACAGCATCATTTTATGAATGAAAGGCAACATTTTAATATTGTTGGCTTTGCAACTGATGCCTTTATTAAATATATTATTTTATCTACTAATCAAACCCATTATAATAAGTGTGCCCTTCCTACAGCGTGATTATATAATGTAACGCTAGACAATGATGACAGAAAAAAACGGATGTTGCGTTAAATATTTTTTTTAACGCTTTCATCTAAAACAATTCAACGTTGACAGCCTTAGTATATACACATCGCAACCATGTTTTGTCCGATTTATTACAATGTGTATTACCATACAACTGCAAATATCATGGTTAAATTGTAGTTACTATAATGTGGTTACTGTGCTTTACTATAAATACCATAGTTAAACTATGGTTACTATAGTAAAATATGAATTGAAATTTTATATCAAGTATCCGATTCCTAACCTACCTATTCTAATTCCAGAATTGGAATTGATTGATTGTTTTTCGGTTTCCAACCATAATCATGTCTCATACACCATTTCATAATGTAAACACTCAATATGCTTTTGTGTAAATTCTAAACTTCCAGATTTATCCGACAGTCTGACACTTTGTCAAAAGTTAAACTATTATAAATCCGACTTCATCGACATATTACTATCGTTTGGTAAAGACTGGTTAGTGTTTGAGGGTTGTGGAGGATGTCCCAAGCTTTCCACAGTAACTGAACAATGTTGAAAAGTGTTTTGACCTTAAAAATCAAAATGTATGGTACAGTTTATATCAGGATTCATTTTTGCTTCCCAAACGTTGTTTTATTGTGACTCTAGCAAGCTATTAGATATCGATAAAGATAGAGATAAAGATATCTGTCTTCCCCCGATGAAAGACCACTTAAAGAAAAACACTTGGGGCGATTCGGACTATTCCATACGCATCCATGGTATTTTTTCTTTATTCAGAGGTGAATGAGCCGTAATCTCCTCAGTTGAACCTTTAGACTCACACGTGCAACACCTGCTTTGTCCGCTGTCATCTTTCAGATGGTCAGGAGGCTGCATTATTCAATCAAATGCATGCAGGTGGCCAGAAAGAGGCAGAGATCGCAGGAGGTATTTCAGAGCTGCTACACTTCCAACCGTTCTCCTAAAACTCCCAACCCACCCTAATACACAACTCCTTCCCTTGTACGTTTTAGAGGCACCCGTGACTTTCAGGAAGTGCTTGGTCCCGTGCATGTCACTCCGTGTTTACCCTTGTTTAACCTTTTTGCGACAACTTCGAGGACGAGGGTCCATGTTAACCGTAAACGTGCCGTCTTCTTGCAGAGACCCCCACGGTTCCCCCTGCCCCGCTGCTGCAGTTGGAAAAATGTTGCACGCGGAACAACAGCGCCACCCTGGCTTGGAGGATAACAACAGTCCAGGCCCTGTCGGTGGAAGGTTACGTGCTGGAGCTAGATGACGGCAACGGCGGACCTTACCGGGTGTGTTGAACAAATATTTACGAATGAGATGTATGGAGTTCATAGAAATACGATCATGCATTAAATTAAATATAAATAGGCTTATGAAAGATATTTTTGCTTGGTATGTTCCCCAAATCATATGATATAATATTAATTTAGTCAAATAATTACAGAAATGTGACCCAGTTTGTGAAAAGCAGGTTAAAGGTCCCAAAATCAAATTCTGAGAAGAGCATCAAAGTTTGATTTCATCAATTGATTTCAGTATAATTTCAATCTTTGACATGGCCTTACTCAGTCAATATTAAAGTGTTGTTTATGTGTGTGACAAACCTTGTGCCAATTTATAATTATAATTGCTGAGTATTTTCTTCATAAAACTGCAGTTTACCAAAGACAGTTTAAAAAATGCTTTTTTTTATTTGAAACTTCCCCAGTTAATGACGTCATAAACCTGTAACCAATCACATCCACTCATTTGAGCCCTGTGGATCAGCAGTTTGAAGCATAAATATCGTCGCTGTCGGGCGGAATCCTCATATCTCCAAAACCATTATTTTTCAGGAAATAAAAAAAACTGCATATTTTTTGAGTTATTAAACATTGTTTCGTTAAAGTTGGTATTATACCTTATATTGCTATCATATACTGTTGTGTACCAACATTAACACAACATTTCCCCAAAACCATGTTTAATCGGAGATACAAGGTTTATGACTTGGGAGCAGGGAGATACGAGATTACGCTGTCATTGATAAGAATGGTACGGACACAGACGTCGCTGCTGCCAGCAGTGTTCATCAAAGTCTGCGGTCGCGTTGAGCCTTTTGACAAGAGACGAGACTTTAAGAGCTAATGATTGTGGTTACATACATATTCCTAAACTCTATTTTAAATGTTAGAGCTATGAGTGATGCAATGCCAGAATAAAACGTTTAAACAGGCTGTCTAATATAAGCGGAAATTAATCTGCACGCAAATAAAGTCGGCGGTCGCGTTGAGCCTCTTGACAAGAGAAAAGGCTTCAATAGTTAACCAAAGCTAACGACTGTGGTTACATACATCTTCCTAAACTCTATTTTAAAGGTTTAAGAACTATAAGTGATGTAATACAAAAAACGATGAGCTGACTAGGCTGTCTAATAGGTGGAAATTAGCCGAATCTTCTTCAAACTTACCTTCGTGGTTCACGGGCTTCCTTCTGCACCGAAGCATTACAGCTATCGATTTTTAACAAAACAGACCTACTCAAATGTATCTAACTGAACTATTTTCACTCGTTATTGTCTAAAAAACTTTCAATCAGGAGACGTAATGCCGAGAGGCTCCCGCGGAGTGAAGAAGAGGTGGAGTTACGAGACTTCTCAGACAGTTGAAGTGTCCAATGGAGTTAAGAGATTTGCTCTCAAGCTATTTTCAACACTTTAGATTGGTTAATAATTTGTAAAAATAACAGACCCACATGGGGACTGACCAATAGCATCGATTTGTGAAAAAATATGGAATTGACCAAATTTGGACATAGGAGGTTTCCTCCCGACAGCGACGATATGCAAAGATGGCGCATAGATTCGGGCTGAAACAATCGCTGCACTGCTGTGTCAGCTCTCAGTTTCACTTTCAGTTTTAGCAACGTCTGGAATTGCCTAGTGCCACTTAGTGGAGGCGGGGCTAATTTGCATATTCATGTGTCTGCATATACTTAAGGAGGCTTAGGTGTAGAGTTACAAGCTATTTTAAGAGAGGAAAAGAGAAAAAAAGAAACGTTTAAATATGTAATTTTGATGGTCAAAGATTAGTTTTAAGGGATAAAATTATCGACCACAAGGGGACTTTAAAGATATCAAGGTTATATTTTCACAGAAGGTTCTTTACGTGATGTAAAAAAATAATGAAAAAATAATTTTGTAATGTTATTTTACAGAATCTCAGATTGACAGCTTGTTTTATAATTCATGACAAACATGCAGCATAACTCGTATCTTCAGAAATGTGTAATGTCTCGCAAGATGTTTTCCATCTTTGACGCTTCTCTCTTCTTGTCCGTCTGTGTTTCTGTATTTCAATCTTGCAGGAGGTATATGTGGGTAAAGAGACTGTCTGTACGGTCGACGGCCTTCATTTCAACAGCTTGTACAATGCTCGCGTCAAAGCGTATAACTCTGCCGGCGTGGGATCTTACAGCAAAGTAGTAGTTCTGAAGACATCTGACGGTGCGTGTTTTCTGTGTTTTGGAAGTGTCTCTGAAAGTGTTTAAAACTCTCTCTCCTCTCTCTTTTGCTCATGCACACACATTTACAAGTTCTCTTTTAGCTTTACATTATATATTCTCTTTTCTTGGCGTGGCTTCTGATCCTGAAGTGGAAGGACCCCTGCTGTGCATGGTTCTCTTAAAAACACTTTACATGGATCAAAGTTCGTAGTGTAGACAGAGACGTAAAGTTACAAAAATATTAACCCATAAACAAAGTGGAACGTTTTTTAATGGCAGATGCTAATGCATAATGATGATTTAGTCTTTGGGCATGTTAGTATTTTCACCCCAAAAATGGTTTTAGGTCATTTATTTATATCTTTTGCTCTAGTGTGCTAGTAGGAAATATCATTAAATTTCCAAAAATTCCTTATGCCATTATTTGTAATAATCCAGTGAGATTTTTGCAGGCACGGGAGTTGTGTGCATACTGGATTATTATAAATAACAGCATAAGGAATGTTTGGAAATCTAAACTGATATTTCCTACTGACACACTATAGCAAAATATATCCACAACTAAAGGGATAGTTCACTCAAGAATGAAGATTCTGTCATCATTTACTTGCCCTCAAGTTGTTCCAAACCTGTATACATTTCTTTGTTCTGTTGAATGCAAAAGAAGATATTTGGAAGAATGTTAACGACTGACAGTTCTGGGGAACCATTGACTACCATAGTAGGAAAAATGATCGTATCATGTTTTTGTTCTGTTGAACACAAAAGAAGATATTTTGAGGAATTTAGGAAAGAAAACAGTTCAGGGGCACCTCTGAATAAAAAAGAATTACCATGGTAGTCAATGGTGTCCCAGAAGTGTCATTCTTCCAAATATCTTTCTTTGTGTTTAACTGGAAATATAAATTTATACAGGTTTGGAACAACTTGGGAGGGGGATACTCTATTTTTGGGTATAGTATCCCTGTAAAACAATTTTTTGGGGGGCAAAATACTTAAATGTCTAAGGGTGTGTTCACACCAAGAGCGAATTGAGCTATTTGCACAAACATTACATACAAAAGTCAATGCAAAGACGGGGTGACATAATTTCCACGGATGCCCGATATTCGCTCTTCCACACAAGTTTAAAAATCTTAACTTGAGCAGCATATTCGTGCGAAGAGCTTATGGACTACTACGGTTTGACACGTCTGGATGCGTGATGGCAATTCCTGTCGCGTGAGGGTTTTTTTTGCGCTAGTAATGCGAACTAAACAAATAATCCTGCGAGTAATATAGAGCAAGGAACGAGTTCGCGTTTGGTGTGAACACACAGTAAGACTTTTGCACAGCACTGTATATAGAATAATAATAAACATACTCTACTGTTAAAATCTTTATATTTTCTTTCCACATTTTAGAATCATAATAAACTCAATTATAGAATAACACAAATAAAACTATGGGAATTAATCAAATAAATAAATAAATATTTAAATTTTGCATCTTCAAAGTCGCTGCGCTTTGCCTAGAGTTTACAGAAATGTTTTCTGGTTATTTTATCAAGCAACTTTTTGAGGTTTCACCTGGCTGTGAAACTCTGCTAAACATGTCTGTATTTAGACACATTTTTACAAAGCCACAATAAAAGTTACATTGCTTGAGCTAAAAAAGGTGAATGTAGGTTGGTGTTTGCTTGGTTTTATCTTGTTCTGCAAAGTAACATTTGATCTCAGAAGAAACATTTCATTAGCACAGCTAGAGTTCCTTATACATTCCGCTGTCGAATATAAGAAAAAAGTGTACCAGCTTTAATATTTCATACCTTTAACTCTTTCAATATTTTATGTGACACTAAAGTACAGTGTGCAGCCAATTATTATGGTTTTACTTATGCTGTTTTATATCCTCTTTAAAAGTGCTACAGGTGTTTTTAATGTCACGCATACTCTAAACCCCTACTGAAATATCACCAGAGAAATCACACTCCTTAAAAATAAAAATCAGAGAATTCAGTAAAATTTGTGTTTTCTGAACAAACAGAATTTAGGACCACATGAACATTAATTCTTATTTCATCTTTCATATGCAGTGGCGTGGTTCACCTTCGACCCCACATCGGCTCACAGAGACATCGTTCTGTCCAATGAAAACCAGACGGTGACGTGTAACAGTTACGATGATCGGGTGGTACTCGGCACGGCTGCCTTCTCCAAGGGTGTGCATTACTGGGAACTCAGCGTGGATCGCTACGACAACCACCCTGACCCTGCGTTCGGCGTGGCACGGATTAATACGATGAAGGACATGATGCTGGGAAAGGATGACAAGGCCTGGGCCATGTATGTGGACAACAATCGCTCCTGGTTCATGCACAACAACTCCCACACCAACAGGTACGCATCTTCCTGTGGGGAAATTGTTGATGGACTTGTTGAGATTTGATCCACACTGTCACTCATTTTTGCCTAGATTTCCACCTGTATTGTATATATCAGTGGTTCTCAACTTGTTTGGCCATGGGACCCACATTTTCCCATGGTCAACAAGCCGCCACCTACTTTTGGGGTTTATGACGTCATATGTAGTTTGTTTAAAAAAACGAGTGACAAATTGTTTTGACTAATATGACTAATACTGATGAATGAACAGCCTATAAGTTAAGGTTACGGCTATTAAATAGCAGCACCAAACTCATTTTTTTATTTAATTGTTGGTTTGAGTCACCACCGTAATATAAACATATACAAAATAACACTAAGCGAAAATAACATGGCATTTTGGGGTTATTGAAACAAGAGTCACCATGATGAATACACAATACTAACATAAACTGTTATGAATATGAATATCAGACATTCATATAAATCCTTCCCAGCTAACACACGAAGTAACAGTTATGTGATTTTTAGGTTCTTTACTTTTATTTCACTCGTTGCATGCCATGCTCGCAGGTTTTTTTGCGCTTCAGTGAAGACAGCGTGCGCCGCCGCATTTGCTTGAATACAGCACTGTATAACATCTCACAGGACAGTTCGTTTTTCTGAGGTGAAACACTTTTTATTTCGTAACAAGTTAAGAAAATAACGATAGAATAATGACACTGACATTCAGCCTGACAACGGTCATGGCTGGCTACGTTCTTTGTGAGCGCTGCCGCCACCCTGTCTGCTTCCCAGGCGAGTTCGACTGCCGCTTCGGCGAGGTAGGCAGCGGGGGTGATTTGAGGGTACCTATGGATGTTGCTCCATCAGCTTCGGCTTCGCGGACCACCCATACCCCAGCAGGCTCACCTGGCTCGTCCCCGATGGGCGGCGGTGGACCGTCCCATAGCGGGCAGACTCGACAGAGGGATGAGGACGAACTCTCTGTCATAGCATCGGACAGCTATCTCCTGGCATCAGATGCAGAAGACCTCTCTGAGCTCCCGCCCCTGGGCGGTCGAGTTCAAGATGAGGTCGACGCTGAGATGTCAGCCATGCTTGCCCGGGCAACCGCCCTCCCCGAAATGCGCGCGGCTGGATCATGGTTTCTGGGGACGGAGCGTGGTCAAAAGCCACGCACCGCCCCGGTACCATTCTTCCCGGAAGTGCATGAGGAGGTCACGAAGTCCTGGAATGCACCGTTCTCGGCGAGTTCCCGGCTAGCGGGCTCGGGGGCTGTTACTTCCCTAGATGGTGGGCCGGCTAAACACTTCAGCACTGGCTTCAGAGTCGTGTTCCCTGGACGGCGTGGCACACCGGTACCAGGCGCATTACGGTAACGCCTCAGTGCCTTTGCACCCTCACCCCTTGGTCAAACCTGACCTTTCTCTGAGCGGGGGTTCCACTCGGGCAGGTTTCGAGGCGCGTCGTGGTCACGACAGACGCCTCCCTGCAGGGGTGGGGCTGCCGTGTGCAACGGGCACTCGGTATCGGGGCAGTGGACGGGTCCCCGGCTGCGGTGGCACATCAACTGGCTAGAGTTGCTGGCTGTCCTTTTGGCACTAAGGAGGCTCCAGCCCCTCGTGCAGGACAAACACATGCTGGTCCGGTCGGACAGCACGGCTGCCATGGTGTACATCAATCACCAAGGCGGCATACGCTCACGGCAGATGTCACGACTCGCCCGACGCCTCCTCCTCTGGAGTCAGCAGGTGATCAAGTCCCTGCAAGCCACTTTCATCCCAGGCTACCTGAACCAGACAGCCGATGCGCTCTCTCGTCAGGGGACGCCCCGCGGAGAATGGCGACTCCATCCCATTTTTATTTAGTTATCGTCTCGTTTTCGTCAGTGAAAACATGTCGTTAACGAATACTTTTCGTCATAGTTTTCGTTAACGAAATTAACACTGCAGGGGATCAAATACTTATTTCCCTCACTGTACATTCCGCTGTCGAATATAAGAAAAAAGTGTACCAGCTTTAATATTTCATACCTTTAACTCTTTCAATATTTTATGTGACACTAAAGTACAGTGTGCAGCCAATTATTATGGTTTTACTTATGCTGTTTTATATCCTCTTTAAAAGTGCTACAGGTGTTTTTAATGTCACGCATACTCTAAACCCCTACTGAAATATCACCAGAGAAATCACACTCCTTAAAAATAAAAATCAGAGAATTCAGTAAAATTTGTGTTTTCTGAACAAACAGAATTTAGGACCACATGAACATTAATTCTTATTTCATCTTTCATATGCAGTGGCGTGGTTCACCTTCGACCCCACATCGGCTCACAGAGACATCGTTCTGTCCAATGAAAACCAGACGGTGACGTGTAACAGTTACGATGATCGGGTGGTACTCGGCACGGCTGCCTTCTCCAAGGGTGTGCATTACTGGGAACTCAGCGTGGATCGCTACGACAACCACCCTGACCCTGCGTTCGGCGTGGCACGGATTAATACGATGAAGGACATGATGCTGGGAAAGGATGACAAGGCCTGGGCCATGTATGTGGACAACAATCGCTCCTGGTTCATGCACAACAACTCCCACACCAACAGGTACGCATCTTCCTGTGGGGAAATTGTTGATGGACTTGTTGAGATTTGATCCACACTGTCACTCATTTTTGCCTAGATTTCCACCTGTATTGTATATATCAGTGGTTCTCAACTTGTTTGGCCATGGGACCCACATTTTCCCATGGTCAACAAGCCGCCACCTACTTTTGGGGTTTATGACGTCATATGTAGTTTGTTTAAAAAAACGAGTGACAAATTGTTTTGACTAATATGACTAATACTGATGAATGAACAGCCTATAAGTTAAGGTTACGGCTATTAAATAGCAGCACCAAACTCATTTTTTTATTTAATTGTTGGTTTGAGTCACCACCGTAATATAAACATATACAAAATAACACTAAGCGAAAATAACATGGCATTTTGGGGTTATTGAAACAAGAGTCACCATGATGAATACACAATACTAACATAAACTGTTATGAATATGAATATCAGACATTCATATAAATCCTTCCCAGCTAACACACGAAGTAACAGTTATGTGATTTTTAGGTTCTTTACTTTTATTTCACTCGTTGCATGCCATGCTCGCAGGTTTTTTTGCGCTTCAGTGAAGACAGCGTGCGCCGCCGCATTTGCTTGAATACAGCACTGTATAACATCTCACAGGACAGTTCGTTTTTCTGAGGTGAAACACTTTTTATTTCGTAACAAGTTAAGAAAATAACGATAGAATAATGACACTGACATTCAGCCTGACAACGGTCATGGCTGGCTACGTTCTTTGTGAGCGCTGCCGCCACCCTGTCTGCTTCCCAGGCGAGTTCGACTGCCGCTTC
Source organism: Triplophysa rosa (assembly GCF_024868665.1). NCBI lineage: Eukaryota > Metazoa > Chordata > Actinopteri > Cypriniformes > Nemacheilidae > Triplophysa > Triplophysa rosa. Next base: position 22,411,021 of record NC_079904.1, read on the forward strand.
GGCGAGGTAGGCAGCGGGGGTGATTTGAGGGTACCTATGGATGTTGCTCCATCAGCTTCGGCTTCGCGGACCACCCATACCCCAGCAGGCTCACCTGGCTCGTCCCCGATGGGCGGCGGTGGACCGTCCCATAGCGGGCAGACTCGACAGAGGGATGAGGACGAACTCTCTGTCATAGCATCGGACAGCTATCTCCTGGCATCAGATGCAGAAGACCTCTCTGAGCTCCCGCCCCTGGGCGGTCGAGTTCAAGATGAGGTCGACGCTGAGATGTCAGCCATGCTTGCCCGGGCAACCGCCCTCCCCGAAATGCGCGCGGCTGGATCATGGTTTCTGGGGACGGAGCGTGGTCAAAAGCCACGCACCGCCCCGGTACCATTCTTCCCGGAAGTGCATGAGGAGGTCACGAAGTCCTGGAATGCACCGTTCTCGGCGAGTTCCCGGCTAGCGGGCTCGGGGGCTGTTACTTCCCTAGATGGTGGGCCGGCTAAACACTTCAGCACTGGCTTCAGAGTCGTGTTCCCTGGACGGCGTGGCACACCGGTACCAGGCGCATTACGGTAACGCCTCAGTGCCTTTGCACCCTCACCCCTTGGTCAAACCTGACCTTTCTCTGAGCGGGGGTTCCACTCGGGCAGGTTTCGAGGCGCGTCGTGGTCACGACAGACGCCTCCCTGCAGGGGTGGGGCTGCCGTGTGCAACGGGCACTCGGTATCGGGGCAGTGGACGGGTCCCCGGCTGCGGTGGCACATCAACTGGCTAGAGTTGCTGGCTGTCCTTTTGGCACTAAGGAGGCTCCAGCCCCTCGTGCAGGACAAACACATGCTGGTCCGGTCGGACAGCACGGCTGCCATGGTGTACATCAATCACCAAGGCGGCATACGCTCACGGCAGATGTCACGACTCGCCCGACGCCTCCTCCTCTGGAGTCAGCAGGTGATCAAGTCCCTGCAAGCCACTTTCATCCCAGGCTACCTGAACCAGACAGCCGATGCGCTCTCTCGTCAGGGGACGCCCCGCGGAGAATGGCGACTCCATCCCTGCTCAGTCCTGCTCATATGGGAGCAGTTCGGCCAAATTTTGTATTTATAAGCACAAACACGTACATATATTTAAGAAAAATATAAAAGAGAAATAAACGTTTATATATAATTTCAGATATTGGTAAATATACATGTATGTGTATGTTTTTGTGTTTATGTATACAAAATTAAAATGCACAGTACATATATTATGTAAACACAAACGTTTATTCTGGATGCGATTATGTTTGACGGCCTTTTTTGTTGAGTAAATAGTTTTAGTCACAGGTCAGACACTCTTAATAAGGGCTTGCTATCTGGCTGGAAAATCTGAATATCCAGGAAGTCAATTCATGAATGTCTTACTGAATTGATATTCCACAAACATTTTTCTTGTTACAAGGCTACAATGTTCAACATTTCAAATGTAAATGAAAGGGATGTTGTCGTCATGAGCTTGCCTATAACATACAAAATATTACGTTTACACATTTGACAGAGGCTTTCATTCAACATGCATTCAAATGATATACTTTATCAGATATGCGTACTTGGGAATCGAACCCATGATGGTTGTGTTGTTAACACAATGCTTGACCAAGTGAGCAAGCGAATGGATAGAAGTTGCATTTCGCACCTTTTTTATATTTGAACATTTTGGTAATGTCCCATGTTGCTGATGTCCCCTGGCAGGGCTGAGGGTGGCATCACTAAAGGTTCGAGCGTAGGGATTCTGTTAGACCTGACCAAACACACGTTGACCTTCTTCATCAACAAACAGCAGCACGGACCCGTGGCTTTCGAGAATCTGGAGGGCGTGTTCATGCCTGCAGTCAGTATTAACCGCAACGTTCAGGTGAGTAACATTATGTTGGAAACTAAGAACTGGTAAACATGAACTTATTCTTCATTTTTTCACATTTTTAGAATAGAAGGAAACTTATCATTATGAAATAATACAAATGGAACTATAGGAATTATATTGTGAGTGAAAAAAAATCTAGTATTGTTTTATTCTTGACTGAAATGTGTCTTTTTACACAGGTGACTCTGATCACAGGTCTGGAGCTCCCAAAGAACATCATGTGATCATCTCTGACCAATCAGAACGAGCGAGACCTTCTGCATCAAACAGCACAGTAAATGTTCTCCAGCGCTGAGCTGACATATAAAGCTGATAAAACTTTGCTGGGATAAATAATCAGACTTTTTTCCTGAATGTTTCATCTGTTTCTCTCGTGGTCGTGTCAGTGATTTGCATATCAGTGTTTGCAAATCATCCCCATGTTTACAGATAAACAAACCGCAGGATGTCCCGATGCTGGAGTCAGAGCCCAGAGCACAAACGCTTCCAAGCTTTAAGAGTTCTGCCTCGTACCTCAAAGAAAATCTAAAGTAAGATTAACCCAGTTTGAAAAATGCTATTTAAATCATTAAAACCAACATATCAGGCATTACATGTGTTAGCAGCGGGAATAAATTCGGGTGGGGTAAATAGTCAGACATCTTTTTTTTCATCCATTTCTCTCGTGGTCATGTCAGTAATTTACATTTCACTGTTTACAAATGATTCCTGTGTTTACAAACTATCAAAATCATTCAAATCAGGCATTTCATATCCCGGGAAGGGGAATTAAAATAAGGAACAACTGCGAGGTCGACATTTTGAAGGATGGTTTCAGGTTAGTCGCTCACGATATACAATTCTCAGGTTTACTCACAGTTTGAGATTTGGCCTCAACACACTCCTCACATGACCGGGCTGCTGGGGGTGAATATATCCTGGTCAACCACAAACCCATGCTTCAAAAATAGTGACGACGAGCCTTTTAGCATCATAGGATGGTGCTTGGAGGATGCAAGTATTACCATAAAACAGTTTTTTCACATAAAAGTATTTTTTTCATGTTTTTTTCTGGCAAATTTTCAGTCATTTTCTGTAAATTTTTACCGTATTTCACTGAATAAGAACAGAGATTTTCTGGCAGCTGGGGTGCAAAATAACTTTTTTTTGGTAAAATGGCAGGTTTTTAAATTTGCATTCTTTTTCTGTAATTTATTGGTTTTACCGTATTTCAAAAATACATGACAAATCTGTAAAATTACAAGTTTTTACATTATATGTGCAAAAATCAGCCCAATCCCAAGTGTCTGGTGTTTAGATATACTGTAGCTTGGGTTGTAAGTCTTTATCGTCCACCTTCATTTTGACTCCTTGATAAGTTTTCGAATGTGCAGTTTCATTACTGTTCATAGCTTTTTTGCAATAGTTATGCAAGTATGATACGAGGCGGTTACGGGTGTGTTCACATCTCGAATTATGGTATTATGAAAGTATGTGCAATAGTAATGGTATCGATTGCTTCAGCGCAGTGGTTCTCAAACTTTTCAGATCAAGTACCACCTTTGATAAAATGAGTTGTTCCAAGTACCACCATAGAAAATCACATGAATAAACACTCAAATTAATAGGAGCTGTGAATCTTTATCTTTACACCTCGTCCTCCAATTCTAATGTATTATTAATAATACAAACACTTTTGTATTTACCAGCGGTTTTCAAACTAAAGAACATGTTTGTTTCCATGTTTTCAAGTTAGTCAGCAGTAATAGTGGACACAAAACACATTTCTGTAGTGCACTGTAAACAGGGCTCTGTAAACTCTTATGGGGGATTCAGGGGCGGACTGGCCATCTGGCGTACCGGGCGTTTTCCCGGTGGGCCGCTAACGTATGGGGCCGGAACGGAGGCGGTGGCCGCTTAGACAGACGTATTATAAATGCGAATGCACGCAACGCGAATTCAATAGACACGTATGCTTGTCTGTGTTTGAGCTGCCCGTCACGTGCCTGAGTTACATCCACCAATGATAAATAAACAATCATTCATACAACTATATGAAAATTGGACATAGGCTGAGATGTATTCCGTATTTATCTATCATGTATTAAGCATTTTAAATTGTTTTTAAAACACGAAATGTAAATGACAGTATACATAGAGTTTTTAATTTTCTGACGTGTCCCGTACCACCAGGGGTCTCTTCAAATACCACTAGTGGTACGTGTACCACAGTTTGAGAACCACTGCTTTAGCGGATACCACTAAAAAGATACAAATATGTTGGTTAATTGGTCAAAAGTGCCACCTGTGACATCACATTACCGCAAACGCATATGTCGCTATCAAAGACAGAGCCAGATTTGTAGTACATTAGGTCTTGGTGCTTTAAACGGACCAGACTTAGGTTCGACTTCACAGCTTTTGGGAAGCTCTCGCAATACTGTCATGTCGATTGGTCTTTGTAGTGCCGCGAATATTATACCAGAACCTACCAATGAAATCTCTTTACACTGTGATAGATGTGTGCCCTAAAACTTAATAATACATTTTAAAGCTGATTTAATGATAAAATAGTTTCTCCTAACTAACTAAGCCATTGTTCGGTTCATTTCCCTCGATAAAACAGTGTGGCTCAACTAAATATCGCTCTTTGTTTGAACATTTTCAGCCAGCAAGTCAGCTTTTAATGAGACTTAAGCTTCACAAGGTTAATAGCTTACTAAAGCTAAAACTAATAACACATTTTTATTAACCGAAATCAAATAAAACATCAGCCTAAATATTATTTGAACAACTTAAGCTAAACGAAAATTAGAAATGTAAAAATGAAGACACAAAAATGATTAGCTGAAAATACATACTGAATTTACATAAAACAAACATTTAAAAATAAAAGCAAATTCAAAATATTATTACAATAAAACTATTATAATAACACTTTATCTCACCAAACGTTGAACACTACATTTTCAATATTTCAATATGAGAATTTTCAGCTTTTTTTAACATGATGTAAGAATAAAGTCATATCATGAAGGTTGTGTTTGCATGTTGTACAGCGCACATTCATTTCATTGAATTTGATCGAGAAAGTTACAGTCTGCCATCTAGTGTTAGTTGTGTAGATGTATTTACATCCATCAAAACGCATTAAACATTTATGATAAAGAGCCACTTGTGGACCATGCAATAACAGATACCTCCAATACGTGACGTTTCAGGGAGACCTGAGGGAAGTATATTTATTTGTATGTATTATTTTGTCCAGATATTAATTTTACAGATGATGACCCACTAATGTAAAGCATGGGATGTTGTTGATAGCTGTAATGCATTTCTATGAAGAGTTCGTTTGATGTAAATAGCTTCATCTGATCCCTTTGTGTTGGCCGACAAGAACTGTCAGGAGGTTCGTAATAAATGGAGACAGATTAAAAAATCTGTTATTTCTTAAAATAAATGTTCGAGTTCAATTCAAGTTCATCTTCATCAACAGACTTCTATTTCAGTATTTTATATTTCAGTATTCTATTGTAATTTTGTGATAACTGAGATGCTGTTAATAGAGATGAACTTGTTTTAAACCTGGAACATTCCTTTAAATCCAATACTAATGATGATGATGCTCGTCAAAACATTAAACAGTGTCATTTTAAATGTCACATTGGACTTGTTTGTATTAAAGTATATTTTAAAATGTATGTTTATGTAGCTAATAGAATCTCTGGTCATGTAGTCAGTATAAAACAGATTTTTCAAGCATTTTAAAACTAATACGGAATTGTTACAGACCGATACATTTCCCAACCGATATAGAAATTTTGCCAAATTGGAGACGCTGCTTGGGAATGTGATATGTATGAGGGCAAAACAAAAAAAACCCAGGGCCATTAAAGTGCTTGCAATTGAAACAACATTATCAGCAGAATGTGCTGATCAAATCCACAAAAATAAAACAAGAACATCCATGAAGGAATTCTATTGAAAACGCACAATTGTTTTGTTTGTCGAAATGTTTGTTACACAAGTTTACACTTAATATGGCTGAGTGTGACCGCCGTCAAAATAAACAAAATCATTTGGTGAAAGCATTAATTACAAACACCATGCATTAACTATTTATTTGATAAATACAGCATATTACCAACCTGGATGTCAGCTGTTTGGCCCTAAACGTCTCATTATTACAGTAACAGGGGACAGTTCACCCAAAAGTCATCATTTACTCGCCCTCGAGTTGTTTCAAATCTGCATCAATATCTTTGTTCCGATGAACACAGAGAAAGATATTTGGAAGAATGCTTGACCAAACAGTTCTTGGACCCTATTGACCACCATAGTAAGAAAAAATACAACAGTAGTCAATGTTGCAAAGAACTGTTTGCTTTTCCACCTTCTTCAAATATCTTCTTTTGTGTTCATCAGGTCAAAGAAATGTATACAGATTTGGAACAACTCGAGGGCGAGTAAATGAAGAATTTTTATTTTTGGGTTGACTGTTCCTTAAAGAGCTTAAAGCAAAAACAAGCTGTTTTTCAGATCCTAACACACACGCGAATGGAAGTATTGTGACATTGACTTCTCATTTACTGCTGTGATCTTTTGTACGTCTTGTGGTTTGTATATACGAATACATTGTATACGACATTCTTTTCTTACTACATAGTATGGAAGAAAAACAGTGTCTTTTCCCTTTTAATAAACAATAAAACTGTAATAACAGATCAAGAAGTGTCTCCTCTGTGGTTTTGTTTGAAAAAAATCAAGGTTTCATTAATAAATTCATTGCAACTGTAAGTCCAAACAATACAATAAGGGCACTGTAAATGTATTCTAGGTATGATGATGGAAAGCAAAATATGAAAACATTAGTCTAGTCAAAACATGATTCTCAATTCATTTTTAAAAATTCTTGTCTTGTCTTGGATTCTTTTGATGAAAATATAAACAGTCACTCATCCAGTGTTACTTTTTCCTTTTAAAATTGACTTTCTTAATGTCTTTGGAGCTCAAGACCAGCATTCCATTTTTAAAGCGTCCAACCTGCCCTCCAAGCTGCCCTCCAGAGGACGATTTACTTCTCTCAGGACTGTAAAGTAACAAAACATTGATTGCAAAATCAACAATTCCAAAATGAGGATTTTTGATAGTCGCAGAGTAAAAATCACATATTTATACAAACCCTCTTTTTCCTCCTTTCCCCTTTTGCCTCTGAAACTCCTGAAAACAACCAGACAGTCAAAAGTTAGCGAGACCACCTTACGGCATATACTGCACTTGAGATGTGATGCCCATAAACAACTGTTTACGTTTTAAACAGCTCAACTTACAGACTTTGCTTCCTCTTTTTCCTTCAACTGCTTTTCTTTTATCATTTGTTGATACACTTTGTAGTTAACATGCTGCTTTTTGGGGGGCTGCAAAAAAAAATGTTTGAAAGATTGTCCAACAATTTAGAAGCCAGCATTTCAGACATCACAGATGGTAGGCTGTAATGTCACAGAATGTAACTGAACATAACTGTTCTTTTTCAGCCTACTATTAATATTTCGCTCAATGACTGCGCTTGGCTCTGTCGCTCACGGACCAGGCAAACGCTCCGCTCACATTACTCAGATCCCGCTCTGACATAAAATGTGTCTAGTAAGCCTAATTGTTTTCAGTTTACAATAAACTTCTTGAATAAATGTCTCAGTTTAAGTCAGGATAGCGCCATTTTCTCTCACCATCTAGAGATCTTAAATGTTAACATCACACGATGTAAAAGCGTACTCCCCAGCTCTATTACGTCGATTACGTTACGTTAGGCTACGTTAAATAATTATATGACTATTATGTAATTATATTTAATATATAACTATATAATAAGTATATTTTTAAAAGTAGACTATTCTAGTTGCATTTTTCATCAATGAATTTCTTAAATTATCCTTCGACCCCTGTTATATAGCTTCCTTTAGTGTTAAAATGAATGAGGTAAAAATCATTCTCTACAGCTCATAAATCGTTGTTATTATTATTACACGGCTCGTTGGAATGCTTGATTCTGATTGGCCAGTCACGACTTTTGCAGGTTCGTTATTCCCAGAAAACAACCGCTCGGATGCAACAAATCATTTGGACAGTTTTTTTTTACAAATTAAATACGTCTTTTAGCATATATGACGTTATATTTACAAATGATTAAACCAAATTGCCTGTTCGTGACATTTGAACGTCGTTTCTTACCTTAACACCGAAAGTAAACGGCTTTTCCTCACAGATGGTCTGCATTCGGTAAAAATGAGCTAATAAAAGATTTCCAATTCACATTTCTTTTCTCATGTGGCAAGTAGCCGTGTAATAAGCGGGATAACGTACAAGCAGCCATCGGAGCTTATTTCTGCGATAACAACCGGCTGCCTGTACATTATCCCTCACTTATAAGTGTACCACTGTGAACCTGGAGAAGGATTTTCATATACTTGATGATTTGTGTTTATTTTGAACCAAAAGAAAAAAAAGAATTGCAGTGTTAAATAAATAAGATGTTTGAATGGCATTGATGTTAGTTTAGGGACATGCTAACCTTCGACTACAAGAACGATTGAGAGTCAAGTGTCCTATGTGGAGACCTACAGTAGGTTGTATATAAGCAGTGGACGTGTGTGTTGAACTCACTCTGGCTCCCAGCATGATGGCTCTGTCCTGCTCGAAAACCCTCTGCTGCCCTTTCTTATACCCCGAGAGTCCAAACTGGTGAACTTCAAGTCGCGCCTGTGGACGACACATTTACAACATGTTCATGTGGCGTCGAAAGAGTCGGACTCATATCTTAGCAGAAAAACAGTCATTAAAAACAATCTCACCTTTTCTATTGCAAGTTTATTATCCAAGTCTGTTTTCTCATTTTCTTTGACTTCAGGCACCTGAGAAAAAGACAATTAACACAAATTAATTAAGAGCAGCTTACCTTTACATTTACGTGTACGCAATTGAGCTATGATTTTATCAGATGGGTTCACATGGGTAGACCAGAGACACGTTGCTATTGCTCCTCTTACCTTCTGCGCTGGTTCAACAGTCTTCGATACTTTGTGCTTCTTCCTGGGATCAACGAACGTAACAACCTCCACGGTGGATTGCTGAGTTTCAGATGCTGTGTTTTCACATACGGTGGAGTTTGAGACGTTTGTCACGTGCAGGTCTAAGTAAGTGTTATGGCTGGTCTCTGTGTTTGCCTGTGTATCGTTCTCATGATGCTCTTCTGTAGCAGAGCTGCTTTTCCTCTTCTGGGATTTCTTTGATTTCCTTTTTCCAGCACCATCACCTGAACGTGACAAATATCAAACACAAGGTCAAACATTACAGACGTGTAAAGCATTGTTGCAAAGCAGCTTTACAGAAAAGGACATTTGGAATAAACAGTAGGGACATAATATCATGAATTCTTTATTTGATCATTTCGTTGTTTCCTTTTATTGAATTAATTTCATTCATTTTTCTAATAGAAAAATAATTATGTTCTATAAAAAAACCATAGAATAGAATACCAGTAACAATAAAGGTATTCTATTCTAATCTATTCTATAAGAAACCCAAGTAGAAAAAAGGACAAATTAAACAACAAAAACTTAAAAGTATTTATGAAGTAGTTATAATACATGGTTTTATGTTTTAAAGTTCTTCTGCCATTGGTATATTGTGCTCAGTATCCAGATCTTTTGTGAATGAAAAACCTGGATGACCCACCAGTATCATGATGGCAGAACGTTAAATACATAACAGAGAACACAACACAACACGGTTTGTATCCCACAATGCAACACGCCCAGCTGTATTACGAACGAACAGTGTTGACAGCACGTTTAAAGATGTTTTCAGTAAATAACAACCACCAACTAAAGTGACGTCTTAGTGTGTCTGTTAGCACGTTATGAAACCTTTCTCACCAAAATCATACAACTTGTTCAGCACTTGATCGAGGAAATAATGATCGTCATCCGGCTCTGTCGCGCGTTCATCTCCTGGAACGCTCATTTCTTAAGTATTAAAAATAAAACGTTTATTGACCAAAATGTTAGTCGTTTGTATGTTTTCGTGTTTCACGTGTGTGCAACCAAATGCGAAATGTCCCTTCTTGTGTACCGTCTTGAGTTCTCAGTCCCGGAAGTGGCTCTTTTTTAACACCGCCCATGTGAAAATACAGAAGTGTAGAAGGGAAATGTTCTGTTTATTTGTCTGTAAAACCATTTAATTCTGCTGGGGGCGCTCGAGGCCCAGAATAATTTGTCCTCCGTTGAGTTGCATTCAGATATTTCTTTACCCCCAAAATTAAACTAAAGTAAAATATGAATAAGTTAAAATGTTTAAAACATTTTTCTGGCGTACAAATAAAATTTGCCAAAATAATCTTACCAGCGCCGAGTAAGGTAATAATTCATTATGTAACATATATTAAGCGCTCCTATTTGAATAACATCAATGCGTGATTTTCTATGAACAGAATTTTAGTGACACACGGAAGGGTATGACGTTAACAGGTATTTCTTAAATTATAAATAAAACACAGCTTTCGAGCTCTCGCGGGACTGTGAGGTCATACTCCGATCCGTCTGCGCAGCGCCATAAACTCGAGATTCATTGCCGAGCTCCTTAGCCCCGCCCATTCCGTCACTAACGTTTACTGCACACAGTGCCACTCCACCCGTTTATTCTGTTCCAATGACAGGTCTCTCCGATCTGAACGATCAACCTTGATCCAAACCTTCTCCCCCAGCATTCTTCTAATTCACATCACACATGCTTTGACATCTACTAAACCGAAATGTCGTCCAGATCACTATATTCGGTAAGTCTTTGAAGCTATGCTAGCATGCTACTGCTAATGGTATCTGTCACATTCTTGCAACACTTGCAGTGTGAATCTGTCTCACGCCTTCCTCTAATCAGAGCATGCTTTTATTAGCTCATTATATGTCATACGTCAAGTAACTTTAACAGTCTCATACCCCTAGAACATACTGGCTAATAACACAAAGCAAAAAAAGTTATTTCTTAAAAGTTTGGACACACCCACACACTCATTTTCCACAGTTTAGGAGAGCGGTGAAGTAATCAATATTACGAAATGCAAAGTTTGAATTATGACAGCAAAGAGATATAGAACGTCAATGAATAAAAAAATAACTGAAAGATATACCAGGCAATGATTTAAAATCACAGTGAGATGCATTATATGTATAAAAATGAAAAATCGCAGTGAATAATAAATCAAAATGAGAATGCACTTAATAGTAGGCCTACATTATAGTTCTGCATACTGTGAGCAGTGCATTAAGCCACATCCCAGTCCAACACGTACCTAAAAAAAGAAAGTAGTTGAAGAGCCTTTAAACACCAGTTTGTGTTCTCATCTAGTCAAGGCATCCAATGCTGAAGAAGAGAGATGATTTTGAAGACATTTTGGAGGAGAGGCGGAGCTCCAGTGATCTGAGATATGCGCTGAGGTGTTACACGCCCACACTGTATAAGGGACTGGTGCCCTGCAAAGCCAGCATGCTGAAAACCATCGTTCTGCAGTCTGACCACCTGCAGCATGTTATTAAACAGGTACCACACAAAACCCCACAACCATACTTTAATGCAGAACTACACTTAGGCTTAGATACGTTTCTAAACATTCTGTCAATTGTGTGTGTGTAGGTTTCATCAGAATCAGGAGAAAGCAGCGAGTGCGTTACGGAAGAAGCGTCTCATATTCTGGATGAGATGGCTCACCGTCTGCAGCTCAGCACCATTCGCTTCTTCGTCTTCACGCTCAGCAAAGCCTTTAAGAGACTCTTCCGCAGTGTGTGTGTCAATGAAGAGGGCATTCAGAGAGTGAGTCTGTCCCAAAATACATGTGTGAACATCAGCCACACTATACAGTTAGAAGTGACCACACCACGTCTCATAAATGATTGGATCAGACGTGAATCATTGAGCGTTGTTATTATTCAATAGAAAATCTTTTCTCTCCCCGCTGGTCTTAAATCTCATTTTACATTCACCTTGAAACGGACAGGCTGTGTTAATGGCATGTGTTCTCTCTCTCTCAGCTCCAGCAGGCTGTGCAGGAACATCCGGTGGTTCTATTGCCCAGTCACCGTAGTTACATGGACTTCCTGATGATGTCATACATACTGTACATGTACGACCTGCCGCTGCCAGTGATTGCGTCTGGAATGGGTGGGTATGGATTACTTTCAATAAAAAACTAGCCATGGAACCATCCTAACGACATGTAATTCAGTAATACACAAAATGATAAAAAGCATTATTTTAACATTATTTATGTATTTTAATGATTTTTCTGCTGAAATTCTCGATACCGTAACGCAGCCCGATTTGTCTGAGTGCATTTTATGCTGTCATTTAAACAGATTTAGGATGTTCTTCTAGATGTTCCCGTGTGACAAAAATGACAAAAAAAAGAATTGACAGAATATTCTTATATAACAAAATGAAGAAATAGTTGAAAAAAGAAGTGTCCATGACCCATGACTGATATTTTCCGTAACATTTTTTTACATTACATTAATGTTTTATTATGTATGATAACTAAAAACATGCCATGGGATTGGCAGTTTTAAATGGTTATTTTAATGAGAACATTTAAAGGGACAGTTCACCCAAAAAAGAAAAATCTGTCATCATTTACTCACCCTCAGGTTGTTTCAAACCTGTATACATTTCTTTGTTCTGTTGAACACAAAGAAAGATATTTGGAAGAATGTGAGCAATTTTCAGTTCTGGGACATCATCCACTATTATAGTAGAAAACAATTGTGTGTTTTTTTGTTCTGTTGAACACAAAATGAGATATTGTGAAGAATTTAGGAAAACAAACAGTTCTGGGGAACCTTGAACTACCATTTAATTTTTCTACTATGGTAGTCAATCATGTTCCAGAAGTGAAAATTGCTAAAATTCTTCCAAATATTTTTCTCTGTGTTCAGCAGAACAAAACAATTTGTACAGGCTTGAAATAACATGAGGGTGAGTAAATGATGGCAGAATTTTCATTTTTGGGTGAACTGTCCCTTTAAGGCCTTTTTCTAAAGAAAAGTTCAAAATTGTGTTGAACTGTCAGTGAAGGTTTGAAATTAAATTGAAATTAATGCTTTTAAACATGATATACCTTGTTTTTAATGAATAAAATGGAAATGCGTTGTCGCGAGTGTTTTTAAGAAATTCATGTTTGACATCTTAAAACCAAGATACCATAAACATTTTTAGGGTCGATTAAATAGACAATTTCTTGACTTTAGTGAGATTTTAAGTGGGGTTTTTCTTTTCGTTTGGTCATGGGTGGGATTGTTTGTTCAGCTGTCTCTAACTTGTTCTCTGCAGTTCACCAAACATTTTATTTTTATTTTTAAAAGACGTTTACAAAAGTACGACAAGTTCCTCAGTCAAAATCACCGTTAGTCCTGGAACAACACTTCTATCAGATCGTAGGGTCAATGTTAGATTAACGTTAAGGACTGGATTTGTGCCTAGCACACCGTACACAACCTCATGTGGAATTTATTTATCTTGATAATGTGGTACACAAATGACTTACACGTACAATGTAATGGTGTAGTAATGTTTCCATTTATGTAAGATTAGGATGTCATTTTAAAGTTCCAGTGAAATTAAAAATGACAATTCTAATTTTTTCATGAAATATTGCAGCGTTTAGGGTAAATAGCTTGTCAATGTGGGTCATTTTATTTTTAAAATTCATGTACCCTCATAATCTTCAGTTAAAATCTGAAAATACACTTCCGCCCTGAAATGACTAACCATCTCAAATGATGTAAACTAGACGGCTTGGCCGGAGCATCTGTTAACTCCTCCCCTTCAACTGTCAGTCTGCTGCCAGCTGTTTTTACACATCCAATCAATTCGCAGTGAAAACGCAAGCCACGCCCACTAATTTTCTCCTTTGAATTTCCTTTTCACTTGGAAATGTGTCAGAATACGGAAGTAAAAACGATCGCAACTTCTGGTTCACAGGGGCTTTAACTTGTTATTTGGATATATACCTAATGCTGAACACTGTTCAATTATTTAGTTTACTTTTACAAATGAAGTGTGAGTCAATAATTACCTATCTCCTTAAATGTTTTAATATGTGCATGTAACTCTTTCCTAATATGAAGCACGTGACCTCTTCTGATGTTTTCTGTAGATTTTATGAGCATGAAGTTTATCGGTGAGATGCTTCGTATGTCGGGTGCGTTTTTCATCCGCCGGTCGTTCGGAGGAGATAAACTGTACTGGGCTGTGTTTTCAGAGTATGTGAAGACGATGTTACGGGTAAGAATCATCTTCTAAAAGATTGTTTCCTGAAGCTCAACTGATAAAGCATTATGCTTGTAATGCCATCCAAGGACACGGGCACACAAAGTTTTAAAATAAAGTGATGAGAAACAACAAGGTTGTAACAAAGTTCTAAACCTGTGTGACTTCCTTTCCTCTGTGATTTTTTGGTTTAAATACAATGGAGGTCAATGGGGATCCAAATGTGACAGATCAGACATTCAAGTTTATATACATAGAACACATGATAGTATTGTATTTTTTTTCATGAAATAGAAATTTGCCGTGAAAGTAATTGTCTATAGGATTTTACTATACAGTATATTACTATATACGTATATGGTCACATAGCACACCCGTACATCCCAAGTGTCAAAAAAGGTTCTCAGGTCTCTGAATACATGATGAAGAATTTTTGGGGTACCGTATTTCTTTAATATTATTCCTGTCATCCCTATGTTTAAAACACCGTCCAAGCAGTCAGAATTCTTTAAGTCTTTTTTTAATAATAGTTTCACAGATTTGGATCTTGTTTCAAGTGTTGTTAAACTTCTGTGTTTGCCATCTGTCTTGCTGTTGATGCCTGAATTATCATTCGTTTGTGGCTATGGAAAATATACTCACAAACCTTATTTGACCCTCTTTTTACGGGTTGTGCTGTTCATTCAGAATGGATATGCCCCAATTGAGTTCTTCTTGGAAGGAACGAGAAGCAGAACCTGCAAATCCCTCACGCCAAAGACAGGTAACGTAACATTTGTAACACTTTTTACACCACGTTTTAAAACAGGCGCTCTCCTCTGCCGTGTCTTGTTTTTTGTAGTTCATTTTGATGAAAGTTCTCTGCTGACTCTTGCATAAATTGTGCAGCGTCAAGCCTTTCCGCACATTTTGGCCTTTTTTATTGCAGCGCAGATAAATTCAAGGTGACATGCGCATTTTTTTTGGTCGGCGTGAGGAAGCGAGTTGCCAGCGAAATGAAATTTCACAGGATTTTCACAATTGAATCATAGTCCCGGAATGATATAACACCCCTGACTAATTTATGGCGGAAAGGTTGAAAATGACTGCTGAAAATCTGGCAAGCCCGACGTAGGGGTCATCAATCAAAGCCAAACAAAAGCAAATTTAGATGAATGAGAGAAACGAAACGGTCCGCCTCTTTGAACACGATTTGTGTCAGCTTCATCTCTTTTCTTCTCCCTCAGGGTTGTTGAACATTGTGATGGAGCCGTTTTTTAGAGGGGAGGTGTTCGACGTCAACCTGGTTCCTGTCAGCATCAGCTATGAGAGAATTTTAGAAGAATCGCTGTATGCTCGCGAGCTGCTCGGCGTCCCGAAGCCCAAAGAGTCAACGTCGGTGCGTGAGGCCCAACATGCCTTGCTTCAACACATACTTGCAAAAACTGATTTCTTGTTTTTCAGTAAATCAAGGCTGAAAAAAATATATTTAAAATATTTCAAAAATAGACCTGGTTATTAAAATTGTGTATGATAAAACTTGAAATTGTATTTTTACTTTTTACTAATTGTCTATTTTTACTCTAGATTTTTCAATTTTATTTTTTATTTAAGAAAAAAATATTACCTTATTAACAGATTATTGAAATTTTGTAAAATAAAACTTTAAGACCAGACATTTTATTAAAAAAAATATATATATATTTATATATATTTGTTAAAGAAAAAACTCTGACCTGATTAACAGATTATCGAAATTGTTTGAAAATGTATCTTTTATTTAAGTTTAATTTAAGTAATAAGTTTTATTTAAGTTTAAGTAATTTTAGCTGATTAACAGATTGTCTTTTCTTGTTTTAAATGGATATTTCAGAGGCAAAACAAAATTTCCCCATGTTTTACTCACCCTCAAGGCATCCTGACTGAAAATGGCGTTCTTCTTTTAGAATAATGCAGTCGGAGTTGTAATACCACGTATAATTTTTCTTCCAAGCGGTAGGATGGAAGTGAATGGGGGGCAATTTTTTGAAGCTCCAAAAAGTTTATCCATCGATCAAAGAACTGCTCGATTTGCATCGATTCGCTTCAGAAGACCTTTGTTAAGACCACGGAGCCGTGTCGAGCAGTTCTTTGATTGATGGATGCACTTTTTGGAGCTTCAAAAAATTGCCCCCCATTCACTTCCATCCTACCGCTTGGAAGAAAAATTATACGTGGTATTACAACTCCGACTGCATTATTCTAAAAGAAGAACGCCATTTTCAGTCAGGATGCCTTGAGGGTGAGTAAAACAAGGGGAAATTTTGTTTTGCCTCTGAAATATACTGTACCTTTAAGCTTAAACCTCTGTGAATTTTAAACTTCAATTTTAAAAACATCTCTTGTAGTCTTATGCAGTTTTTCTTCTTAAGCAAATGTTTAAGGGATGTTTTAATTATTTTGATGGAAAATAAGATTAAAATACAGAAAAATTTGTTTAGACCAATAATGTTTTTGCAGTAGCTTTATGAAATAACAATGAACAGTATTTTTACAGCATTTATTACTCCTGGTTATTATTAATTTCTACATATACATTAGTTATTGTACCATGAATTAACAATAGTATATTTACAAATTATTTCTTAATTATTGATTACATGCATTGTTATTGTAAAGTATAAAAAAAATACAATAAATGATTTTCACAGTGTAGCAGAAATGTACCCTTGAAATATCCATTGAAACACCTGCTGTAATGTGCATTATTTTGTTTCTCTTGCTCTCAGGGTCTGTTAAAGGCCCGGCGGGTCTTGAGCGAGGATTACGGCAGCATGCATGTGTACTTTGGTCATCCTGTGTCTGTCCGCAGTCTGGCGGAGGGAAAAGTTAATCGCTGTCAGCATAACCTGCTGCCCAGGTACAAGATTTCAGCTACCAAACTTGTTTATTTAAACAGTTACATGTATGCAAAATAACCTCCTGTCTGATTGTTTCAATAAGGCACATACCTCAGAAACCCAGTACGGAAAATCTGGAGTTTCTAACCGACGCCGCGTTTCGTCTGGTGCGCACACAAGAGGAGAACATGGTTCTAAAGCCCTGGGTTCTCATCGCCACTCTACTCCTACAGAACCCTGATGGACTGGACCTCTCCACTCTCGCCAAACAGACAGACTGGCTCAGACACCTGGCACTGGCGTTGGGAGCGTTCTTGGACTGGCCTGGTAAGAAATTGGCAAGTCCAGTCTGTCTGGCGTAATGCAGTTCTTGAATTTGTTTTGTATGTCAACCTGGTCAAAAGGTGATGTTTACCAGGTACCTGCTGGTACAGGTGCATTCTGGTACAGGAAGTACTTGCGGGATTTGGCAAAGTTGGTGACGTTCATGGGATCGAATGTGGCATTCGCATTAGGGAATGTGATTGACAGTAGGGTAGGAGCTGGTACTCAAGTCAGGTCGTCCTGTTTGTTGTAGTGCTGCCCACATGGCTATGAAAATGTATACAATTGACTTCAAGCTGCAGTAATTTGTTTGGCTACAACTAACCAAAACTTGAACAAGTATAAACATTTAGGTAAAAAATTGATCTGTCAGATAGGAATTTGCAGGTGATGTCAGTTTGATGACACTTTGATGTCACTTGACTGACTTCAACTCAAAAAATAAGTGTGAATGAACATGCAGTTTTATATTTCAAACTTAGGTGGCGGTATAGAGGCAAAAGTTACAGATTGCAGCTTTAAGCGATATTAACCCCCATGTTTCTTAGATCTGTTGGAAAAAAGAATGAGTGATTCCCAAATAAATAAGCTGAACGAAAGAAAAAGACACAATTCCTAGTTGAGTTTTGAGTGCATCGTGGCTCAAAAAGTGTAAAATTATCTTCGGTTGTCATGTAACGGGTAACGTACAGTCAGATGGATATTATCGCAAAATATTTACCAAAGGAAAATCCCAAAAGTGTTGCGTGTCTCTTATCCTCGTTCTCAAATTTGCCTCAGTGTATCAAAAGTGATCGTGCATATCTGCAAAATGCTAATTCGTTTTAGATAAAGGAAAGATGCTGAATAAATAATGAACTATAGCTCCATCAGTTGAAACAGCGCTCTATATCATCCTTTTCTCCACAGATCACGAGAGCTGTGCTCGGGTCATCAGCTGTAGTTTAGCGCTGCACAGAAACCTGTTGAGCGTGTCGGATGAGCACGTTCAGCTGAACGTCGCAGACTCGACGCAGGTCGAGACCACACCAGAGGAAGCTGTGTTTCAGCGAGCAGTCGTCGTGCTCTCTTGCGCCTCCTACAGGAATGAGATCTTACACGTGTTTGTGAGACCTGCTCTCGTCGCAGTGGCCTTGCAGAGAAGTGCAGAGAACTCTCACAGAAAAGGTGAACGGACGCAATCTATAATCTTCATATCCAAGATGATAAAAATATCAGTTACAAACCAGCGCTTGTGTTCCAGATGACGTCTACAACTGCTTCAACTTCCTGAGGAACATGTTCTCCAGTGAATTCATTCTGTGCCCTGGAGACTCGGTTCAGGTTAGACCGCAGTCACAAAACATACGGGGAATGGGCTTGGCATGACATGCAACAAGATTCATTTTGAAATCAGATTGACTCCCTGATTGAAATTAAATTGAATAATCAGGTGCCTTTAGTTTCTCATCTGTAGATCTTTATTCAGAAATATCATTGTTATGTCTTGTTTTTGTAGGACTTTGAAGAGGCGTGTTATTTGCTGGCGAAGCGTGGAGCATTACAGGTGTCAGAACATGAGATTGTGATGTCAGCGAGCGGTCAGAGCACTCTCACGTTTCTGTGTTCTGTTCTGGAGCCGTTCGTGCAAGGATACCAGGTGACCTTACACACAATGAGCACATATTCTTGTGTTCATAAACCTGTGTTTCATTGAACGTTTTGAAACGCAAAACTTTCTAAACTGTGTCTCGCAAAAACTGAGCACGTCGCTTACGGAAGGCAATTGCAACCAGGACAAAGTCGCTGTGAACCGAAAGATTCCGTATTTTGACACATTTCATTTCCGAGTGAAATGGAATTTCGAATGAGAAAAATAGTGGGCGTGGCTTTCGTCTTTCTCTGCTATTTGATTGGATGTATAAAAACAGCCATTGCATTTTGAAATGAAACTGGCAGCGGACTGACAGTTGAAGGGGAGGAGTTAACGGAAGCTCCGCCCAAGCCGTCTAACGTTACAGGAAGGAAGTGTATTTTCAGATTTTAACTGAAGATTATGAGGGCACACAATTTTTCAAAAGAGAATGACCCACATTGATAAACTATTTACAATAAACGCTGCAATATGTCATGGAAAAATTGGTATTGTAATTTTTTATTTCACTTGGACTTTAAAGGTGCTTTGTGTGATATTAAGGAGGATATATTGACAGAAATGCAATATAATATACATAACTAAGGGTTTTTCGTGGCTCAAAATGAGGTGGAGGTTGTGCAACGCGTGTGTAGGCCTAAAAATCTCCACATTGTTCTTTTAACAAATCAGATGCAAATTCTACAGGGAATAAGTCTGCTTAAATTCACCCTTAAAGCATTTTGTATAAGGACGCTTAACTAGTTGATAATTTTGACTAGTTTATCTAGATTTGACTTTTTGATAATATTTTGTTGACCGGAATAAGACAAGTGTATTTATGATCCATTCATATCACTGCTGTACTTCTGAAACCTTGTAACTCCATATTTCATTTTTTTGCCATAAATCATTATTATTAGTCACCTTTTATGTTTGTCACCGGGTTTTGCAAATATCTGAGCAATAAAAAGTGCTTGTCAATGTTGACAGTATTTAATCATATAGGGTAAACAGTGCAGTGTTTTTTTCCATTTCCTGAGAAATAGAGAATTTGGGCATCTGAGGTAAAAATCATCTGATACTAGTCATAACATCTGTGTAAAATGTCCCTATAAAACCAGTGTGTGTGTGTATATAGGTGGTGTGTAGGTATCTGTGTGAGAACGTGTTGGAGAAGCTTTTGGAGAAGGACTTTATTCCTGCTGTGAGGAACTTTGCACTAAAACTCATATTAGCAGGTAACACAAGTTAATGATGATTTGGCTGTTAAAACTGTCCAAGTTTTAAACCGTTGTTGTCTTTTAAAGCCTCAATTTGTGTGCCACTAAACACCAAAACAGAACTCATTTAGGTGTAAATAGGCTTCCTGAACTCCCCTCTGTCTGCCATTGTGTACCAAACTATAGTCTCATCTCAAGCTGATGCCGTTGGTTGATGTGGTGTGTCCACATTTACTACTTTAAAATAATCCGGTTTCTCTGTGTTTGTCATTCTGGTATCAGGTCGTCTGAAGTGTTATGAAGTCTTATCCTCAGACCTGCAGAAGAATGCTCTGGCAGCCCTGCTGAGACTCAAAGCCGTGAGGAAAGTCAAAGTGTAAGAGCCACATCTACACACATCCCCCACCGTTTTACAACGTTTGATGTGTTTTTGTTAGGGATGTAACGTTTCACTTAACTCACGATGCGATTGATCTCACGATGTGATTTTTTTCACAATTGTTTTTTTACAAATTAGAAATGAACAAGTGCTTATTATTTCTCAAATGCTGCTCATTTCTTTGTAAAATAAAAAGATTTTATGTTAAAGGTGCAGTTTGGAACAATTTTGCAGTAAAATATCCCAAAACCACTAGGCTAGTCTTATATATTTTGTTCAGCTGAGTACTTACAATATCTCAAATGTTTCCAACTACTTGTAAATCGTGAGAAAATCGCCATTCTAAACAGTGACACGGGGCTGTGCAGTCGCCTGTCAATGGCGTCATATCCACGTTCCCCTTTGTTACCGCCTTTACTGACGTAGAAACCGCATGACAACTAGCAAGCTAGTTTCGAGCAGTCACTTATTTATGGACCACAATTATTCGCAACATTTATAAAAGTTTACCTCATCCGCTAACATGATTTCTCGTTCCCGTCTGATTGATGGCCATCAGCGGTGGAGTTGAAGACAACAGATCCCATCATTCCACGCTCCTTCACAGCGTCATCAAGCTACTGCATTGTTGTTGTTTTGACCGACAAACTGCACCTTTAAATGACAAAACTAAATTGCAATTTTAAAACAAATTCCAAATCAAATAAAAAAGAACAATACAAAAATCTCTTTAAAATAAACAAACTAAGACTTTGTCTGTGCTTTTCCTAACATGGATTTTTCGTTTTTAAAGAAATATCAGCATATCCACGTTGTCCAAGTTCGCAGTAAACACAGCGGCCCCTGCTGTTCAAAACATGTATTGCGATTCATTTAACATCTCAACCGGCTTGAATCGTCACAAATAATCGATTTTCAACCGGCTCACAGTGACTCGTTACATCCCTAGTTGTAGTGGTTGTCTGACTGACGTGACCTCTCGCTCACAGAGGTGACCAGACGACGCTGAAGGTGAACAAGATCGCAGTGAACTCATTGGAGGATATGCTCGGTAAGAGTGATTTCATATCCTCCATAGCCTTGCTTTCAGACGCGCAACCCAGTTCTCATTGTAACGCTGTTCTCAACTTCCGCTCATCTTAACTTGTTTACATTCTTCTCCTCTATCACACAGGAGGTAAAATTCCTACCCAGAAGCCCATCCTCGCCCGACTGTAGTCACGTACACACTCTCCACTCTCTGGAGGACCAAGCCAAACTAAACTGCCTTCATTACCATAATGCCAAATTCTGCAAGGTGGCACGGCTTCGCTGACTACAAAGGTTACCTGTCATCGAGCTTTAAAGGGCGTCACGGGTTTGCCATCTGGGACGTTCCCGCTTCGTTAGAAACACTTCTTTTTATCTCTCTACGTCTTCGACGAACTTGACAGCGAGCTGCGTGTCTGATCGGCCTTCGATCTGTGCCGTTTCTTTATCAGACGCGTTTTAAACTGATGTCTGATGTTGCGAAGCATATGAAGACAGACGCGTTTGAACGTCTTGTTCGGTTGTTCGTGTGCGTTTTAAAACACTGTTACTATTTGATACACTGTGACTGGGTCTGTTATCTTTTAAAACTTCGTGTCTTGATTGAACTTTTTTTCATTTTGCACACTGCGTGTTTGTGTTTGCACTGTAGATTTGGCCGTCTGTCGCCTTAGTTGGGGAACAGGGTTTTTAGGAATCGTGTTACAAAAGTGGGTCACTCGGAAGTGTGTTAACTCCTTAGGAGATGCATAAAATGTCTCTATTTATAAAAGTGAATCGAGTCGAATAGGAAAGCATTTTATTAGATGACGGCCATGCTGTTTAGCCAAATACACAGACTTGCCATTGCAGTGTTTACACAACCTCTCATGAAACAGCTTTTTATTTTTCTAAATGTAAGTAAATATCTTACATAAAATCAATAACAAATGTAAGGTTGTGTTTTATATAGGGTTGCTGTATTTTGGATATTTCACAGTGCCTTCCAGTAATGAGATGTTTGACGATACACAGGCATGCATGATGCAGTTTACAGAAACGCTGTTCACTGTTTTTCAAGTATTACATCAACAGTTAATGAAGTAAAATAACTCCGACTCAGGGTTTGAATTACAATATTAGTTTAAACTTTTAACATGGTGTGAAGTTGACATTTTGAATTTTAACACTTTCTGAGCTGATATTTCAAAAAATCTAACATATATTACCCATTGTTTTGATTCAAAGGGAAATCTGGGTATCTTTTCCTTTCCGGTCTTTGGGATGATCATTTGGTCTTATCTTTCTTTGGATGAAGTACTCAAGCCATAAGTAAAGCCATAGTGTTCATTATCTGCTTCTCTAAAGTCAGTTCATCAAATTAAGTAAAACAGCTGAAAAACTATATTTGTTTACATTGAAAAGTATCTTTTTACTAGGGCTGTCAAGCGATTTATCGCATTCAGAATAAAAGTATGTGTTTACATAATACATGTCTGTGTACTGTGCATATTCAATTTGTATTTATAAACACGTACACATACATGGATATATTAGGAAATATTTACATTTATTTATATTTACCAATAATTGAATTTATATATGAACGTTTATTCATTTTATGTTATACTTTTCTTAAATACATACATGTGTTTGTATGTTTTTTTTAAATAGAAAATTAAGATGCTCAATACACAGAGATGTAAACACAAACTTTTATTCTGAATGCGATTAATCATTTTAATCATAATTTTTGATTAATTTTTTTACATAATTGATGAACTTGTCTTGCAGATAGAAATGGATTAGACAAAATTTGAGTGGAAGTCACTCCTTGATTGTTGAGTATTTTGCTTTTCTGTCTGTTGGATTGTTTGCCTTTATAAAACTAGATGAATATTATGGGTCAACAGTGTTGGGGCAACAGTGTTCGGCAATGTCTGCTCAGTTTGAAAGAAATGGTTACTAAAATATCTATTAAATATGATCAAGTGAAACAAAAAAGTTTGATTTGATTTTGCTTTACTTTACAGTATAACACACAAGTAACATCGCCAAAAGGTTCTCATTACCTTCTACAGAAGCTTATATTTGCCATATTGTTGACATCTATTTCCATTGAGAAAAAGACTTTTGGTGTACAGTATATTTGTTCATGCAGCCTTTAACATTTTTACTATGCTGCAACTTGTTCTGTAACCGATTCTTGGGTGATTCTCATGAAATCTTGGTTTGAAAATATCAAGCATGATTTTCTTCAAAACATTACTTATAAACATGTCAAGGTATGACATGTTTAAAAGCCTTTATTTCAAAAGGCCTTAAAATTCTCATTACCGAACCATTTAAAACTGTCAATCCCATAGCAACAACAAAACAAAAATATACGTTTAATAGAAAAATTTAACAATTTTTAAATTGCGGAAAACTACCTGTATCTGTAGTAATGAGAGTAATGAGATGTAATGAGAGTAAAAAATTGTGTACGCAGCGTGACAAGAGAATATCAAAAATGAAAGAATGCTTATAACCAGACAGATTTTGCCCCCATTGACTCCCATAGTAGTTATGATTAACACAAAATAAGAAATTTTGAAGAATGTAGGAAAGCAAACAGTTCTGGGGCACTTTTGACTACCATTGTATTTTTTTCCTACTGTGGGAGTCAATGGGGGGCAAAATCGGTCGTGTTAAAAGCATTCTTCCAAATATCTTTCTCTGTGTTCATCAGAACAAAGAAATGTATACAGATTTGGAACAACTCAAAGGCGAGTAAATGATGGAATCTTCATTTTTTGGTGAAGTATCACTTTAAGCTTTTAACTAGAAAAATATAAAGTAATCTGTTAACCTCAATTACTTTTTTTTGTCATTTGAGAACCTCGAGTAGAACATCCAATTGTTTTTTTCAGAATACTTTCATTTGACTTTAGTTTAGATTACAACATACAGTATACTTCACTCAGACAAATCAGGACGGGTTATAATGAGAATTTCAGCCAAAAAAAGCAATAAAATACGTAAATATTGTATGTTAAAATGATATTTAATATATATCTAAATGATAAAATCATGAAATCTAACCCACGAATATCAAGGGCTAAACCACAAAATTAAATTAATTTAGGAAATTAAATTCCAATCTTTATCACTAACAGAAAAAAATATATCCTTTTGATGCCTTTTTTAATGTGATGAAGTCAGCGTTGGCCTCTAGATGGCAGACTTGGATGTGGATTTACACTTTAATGAAGCAACTTCTACATATTGGGTATTTTCGTTGTATTTTTTGGCAATACATTTTTTCCTCCTATACTCACCTTGTCTGTTGGCATATTGAGTGTTTGTGCTGTAGGTACAGTTCAGTATATTTGAATTGTATCTGCTTGAAGAGCATTGCTGTCCTGTCCCCACTTAGTCAAGCGTCTTGTAGTTTTCTGACAGCCAGCATTAGATTTTTTTAGACACATACTGAGGCACATACACATAACACGTCTGTAAGATGTTTATGATTTAGAATGGATGTAAAACGGCTCTTTCTAAGACGTTTAGCAGATGTTTTTACACAGCAGATGTTTTCCAGATCTTTAGCAGACGTCTTACAGACGTATGTGTTCAAACTGGATTACAAGTCCCACCCCAGATAGCACAGGTTCATCTGTAAGATGTCTACTAAAGATCTGGAGATCTGGAAAACATCTGTTGTGTAAAAACATCTGCTTAACATCTTAGAAAGGGCTGTTGAACATCCATTCTAAATCATACACATACGTACGGACATCTTCTAGAGGTCTATAGGACATCTGACAGCAGACGTCTCAGAGATGTAGGGCAGATGAGCAAACAGCATCTGCCAGATGTCTTCCAGATGAAAATGCAGACATCAAATAGATGTCTGCTCGATGTACGTGTGCTATCAGGGATACGACTAATTCATCACTTATATAGTCTCCTATACCATTTTATAGCGCACTATACTTAAGGGGACAACTATTTATATGGGTGCTATCGAGTGCACGCATTCAATCCCACGATGCACTGCAAAAATAGCCCACATCCACCCTGCGAATGAATTTCTGTCTTTTGGCAGATGTCGTCCATTTAATGCAGTCAAGTGTTTGAATTCACTCGTTTTATCCTCTCCTTCAGGTGCACTAGATAGGCTATCTGGAATTGTGTGTGAGGGTATGGAATGATTTTGGACACAAATTGAGCACTCGTACTCTGTAAAGCCGTCGAGGGTTACATTCCTAATGAAAATGTGAAAGAAAGAACACACAATAATTGGTTTCGTGCTTTGCGTTTTAATCGTGAGGAAATGAGGGGATTTGTTAAAGCAACCCCCTGTGGTCCGCACCGCTATCAGCGAATCTTCTGGGAATAATTCATTCCCGCCGGTCTCCCGCCGGTGGACGCGCTGTTCTTTCCTCTTCTGGCGGGAAGAGGCTCCTTCACGAGTGTCGACGCTGTGGGAATCTCAGTCAGCGCGTTCCTGACAGCGAAATAAATAATGATTCTCACATGGCAACCGCAAAGAAGTGACAGGATAGTGATGATTTAATAAAGTTCAATACAATCTAATTGAAGTAGCGCACACGAGTCTCTTGAGAGCGATTCCTTTCTGCATTCATCAGGTCTCTGAAGTGCATGCTATCACTGTGGGAGAATAACACGCGGATAAACCGCAGGGCTGTGGGTTACACACCTAACTTACACGCATGAGGTTATTCTGAGAATTTAAGCAAGGTCTATTTAAAGTGCACGGAAATCTGAGCTCGGTAGCGCGCCATTGATGCCTTAAAATACTCCCTCTGTAGACCGCCCGCTGTGCGGATGGATTTTTTCCTGCTCTGATATGAAGGGGCGCATTTCATCAGGGATTTACTCGTGAAACATCACCTCTTAGCCCCGCGGGTTATGCCATTACGCCTGTGCCCCCAAGAAATTAAATGATGAAATGACAGCCATCCGCAACGAGTCTCTTGTCTGTCGCTCTCCTCCAGTGTTTTACTTCTCATACGCGTGCGTAACGCTGAATGAAAGTCGAATATTAACCTCTCCGACTGCTCCGCGAGGCAATTAGCATGACCAGATCACGTCCACTGGGTTTCAGCTTTTCATGATGTGAATGGTGAGGTGGGTATAATTAAAAAGGTAGCCTGCAGATAAACACACACCTGAGCTTCAGTGGGACACGCTGCTGTCGGGATGGCTTGCATAATTAAGATGCTTTCTTTGTGTTTCCTTTGCTGAGGTGCAAAAGTGAATTAACCAATATGAGTTTAAGGGAGGTCACTGTGAAGCAATTAGAGAAAATGAGAAGACCGTTTCCATTAATCTGGGTTATTATTACTGCTGCTTAAGAGTCACACACACACGCACGCACGCACGCACGCACGCACGCACGCACACACACACACACACACACACACACACGCGCACACGCACACGCACACACACACACTTACAGTATACAGTGCAGCGACAGACAGGTTTTTAAAATGATTAAAATATATCATCTCTTACGAAAAAGTTGATTTAAAGTTTATTCAAGTGTGCAGCTAGCCCACTTAGTTTACACTAAAAATAATACTTTTAAGCTAAAGTCCACGTGAACTGGAAATTGCGATCGTTTTTGCTTTCATATTTTGATGCATTTGATCAGAGTCGGCGCCAGGGTGCACAAAGTGAGGGGGCTGCTATGTTTAGTGGGGGTGGGGGTGGGGGGGGTATGGGTTTAGGGGTATATAAGGGGCTGGTGTCCCGAAATTTCATTCTACCCGTCAGATCATCCTACCAGGCATGCGCACATCAATGTTATGTCATTTTCTTGCGCTATAAAATCATACTTGTTTATTTTATACTGCTACGGGAATCTGATTGTGTATTTTCGTTGTTAAATCATTCTAGGTCTACATATTTATTTACTACTGGTAGTACAATTATAGGGTGTTGCGCTGTAAATTAATCATACATGTTTCTTTTATGCTGGTAGGATAATCTGACAGGGTATTTATTTACGATGTAATTTATTTAATGTGTTCATTTTAAACTAGGACTATCTGACAGGGTATTTTGCATTGTAAAATCATGGTACCCGTTTATTTTGTCGATGTGGTTTAGATTATATCCTAAATTTTGCCCTGCGGTAGGAAAATCTGACAGGTATGACAATTCGAGGTTGAGACACGGCACATAGGCTGAGGTCTCGCTCTGTTCTGTTTCAGTGTGCGGCTCTTCTGGTTACCCCAGTTTTCTTTTCAAGTTTAAGTTTTAACAATTTATTTTTTTATCAGAGATAATCGCGGAAAACCTGATCTATATGCAACGTGGTAGGCTAACCAAATCACACGTGTAAAAGCGGCACATTCGCACATAACGAGCGCGCGAAGAAATCCATGTCCGCACACGTCAGCCGCTCACTGCCTTTTCATTGAGAGCCAGACATTTTTAACTATAACACAATAAAAACTCTAGTTAAATCCTGCCTATGGGTGCGCAATACCTGCGAGTTGTAGATAACAAAGCTTTTCATCCAGTGCACGCTGCCGTTTTGAAGTTTAACAATTCTAAATGTCCATTTCGAGGACAGCCAGGGTTCGAATTGAGGGGGGGGCTGGGGCGGTCCCGGACGCCTCATAAACCGTAAGGGACCTCTCATAAGGTCTAAAATAGTGAACTTGGGGGTTCCCCTTGGTTTTTCATTAAAACTAGACAACTTAAAACACAAAATTATTTTTTGTCAAATTATCATGCTAAAACAAAACACTTTGTCCATTATTTGTACAAATTTCATAAAACTAAAATGTAATTTTTATCTGAAAATCCATGCATGCTCAAGCTCGCCACACAGTGTTCAATGAAGACATGTACAGAGATGCAAGATGCGTGCGGATCCTCTCATATTGAAAGCGTTTATCTTAAAACTTTACAGTTAGCCGTATAATTTTGATGTGCAAGTCTTTCTTTATGTCCGATGTTATCTCACATTGTCAAAACAGATGCGACGCGGTACTGAGCCACTAAAGCGACATACAGGTGGTGGAAAAATAGGAAAGGGAGTGAAAATATTTTAAATATTTTGCTCTCCCCAACAGTGCGTTCCTTTGCAAAACTTTTGCGTTTCCCCAAGAATATTTTTCTTTCCCTCAGAAAACTTTCGCATTCCCCAGAGATTATTTTGCGCTCCCTTCTGCAAACATGAGCTCCGACTTTGACTAGAAGGCTTCTGCTTTTGCGCAAAGGAATGACATTCGTTTATCTTATTCTGCATTGGTTCATATGGATTATTTTCAAATACTTGATCTACATTATCAGGAGATGAATCACGCTTAAAACGTTCATACGCTTCTGCATGAGGTGACGCGTCCTCTCCCTCACTGGCTCCAATGATTTTTTTTAATATTCCAAAAAAAGGGAACAGCACCACATTACAATAATATAAAGAACAAGAATGAAAGGACAAGAAAAAAATAAGGAGAATAAGAGGACAGGAAAATCTCAATTAGTAAGAAAATGTTATCATACATTTTGAAAAACGTGTTATTCTTATTGCTTTTAATAAGTTTAAGAGATTTTACAATGAGTGAAATCTCAGCAAGAAAGACATCAAACCTAGGCAAAATCTTATTTAAAAAATCTACAATGCAAAATAAAAAAATTAACAGCAAGAAAATTTTAATCTCTACCTCATGTGGATCTCTTTTAATGGCGGACATTTATGCGTGTAATGTGGTCAAATTAATACAATGATCCAAACTATCATGTGATGATGCTTGAACTGGCAGCTCCGTCTGTTTTTTTTGTTTTGAAGACTGGTTAGGGGACCCCCCAAGAGCCTTGACACAATTCGAACACTGAGGACAGCATTGCATAGCTTTTTCAAAGCTATAAATTGAACTGAACTAAAAGACATGAAAGACACTGTATGAAAGACACTGAAACTGAAAGGCTAATTTTAATATCAACTTGGAGGAGAGCAAATGTTGTATTACATTTTGACAAAAAGAACTGGAAATACACCGATCATATATTCAGCGGAAGTTAATAAATTAAGATTATTAATTTAGACGCATATATAGAAAAAAATATAGAAAAATGTCAAAAGCTTTAAAGAAAAAGTGACAGAAAAAGTATACAGGAGACTGTTCCCCAGTAGAGCTTTATGTCTAACAAAACGATCGCATCAATATAACAACACTAAAGAGCGAGCTCTTGCTTTCTGATAGACAGCCTGTATCTCCACTTGTCACCGTCTGCATAATAATGCCCGTTTCTTGTTAAGCAATGCATACAGAAACGTTGCCGCTGGATGCAAGCAGCCCTTTAGCTTGTGTTTTTAACAACACATGAAAGTACAGCACAAGACATGTCTTTAAAATCTGTTAAGGAATAAATAAATTATTTTTTACCCTCTGCTCTTGTTGTTTCTTTAATAAATATAAACCAAATGTTTTTTAAATGATTTCGTCTTTTATCATTTTAAAAAGTGAGGGGGTACAGTGACTGAAGTGGCACCGACTCTGCATTTGATGTAAATGGAATTTCTAATGAGAAAAATTGTGGGCGTGGCTATCGTCTTTCTCTGTGATTTGATTGGATGTATAAAAACAGCCGTTGCGTTTTGAAATGGAACTGGCAGCAGACTGACATTTGAATGGGTGCAAAAACAGGAGTGTGCCAATTTTGTCTCAGTTATTGAAATAAAACTAGCCTAAAACTGAACTTTACATACCTTTAAACTGACCTTGAAGACTACATATATATATTTTTAATGATATCACAGAATTTGATTGATGTCTCACAATGCTATGCGTTTGTGTGTGCGAGAAGGGTGATTGGTCGAGCTCAAAAACATAAAATGGTGGCAGAGAAACCTGCAGGAGTGCGGTTTTGTATAAATGTAAAGGTGCAGTTTGGAACAATTTTGCAGTAAAATATCTAAAAACCACTAGGCTAGTGTTATATATTTTGTTCAGCTGAGTACTTACAATATCTCAAATGTTTCCAACTATTTATAAATCGTGAGAAAATCGCCATTCTAAACAGTGACACGGGGCTGTGCAGTCGCCTGTCAATGGCGTCATATCCGCGTTACCCTTTGTTACCGCCTTTACTGACGTAGGAACCGCATGACAACATTGTCAAGGACAAAAGCGTCTAGCGTCTAGCAAGCCATTAGCTTCTTTCGAGCAGTCACTTATTTATGGACCACAATTATTCGCAACATTTATAAAAGTTTACCTCATCGCTAACATGATTTCTCGTTCCCGTCTGATTGATGGCCATCAGAGGTGGAGTTGAAGACAACAGATCCCATCATTCCACGCTCCTTCACAGCGTCATCAAGCTACGGCATTGTTGTTGTTTTGATCGTGCGCCCTCTAGCGGCGGTTTTTACAAACTGTAGCTTTAAGTTCAATTTCAATTTTTAATAACTTTTGATTGCATTTCTAGCAGAATCTCGTTACGCTGCCTGTGAACCCTAAAACTGTTTCGTTGAACACAAACTAATTTTATATTAAAATACCATCATGTTAACAATGTTTTTGCTGCTCTTTTCCTTTAAGATGTTGTTTTTGGTTGTTATTTTGTGTATTTGTCTGCAATAGGGCTTTTCAAGCCTGTCAGTATCTGCTCTGGTCTCTATGGAGTAGCAATAGATTTACAGCTGAAATGTCTATAGGAGAGAGTGTGAGTGGGTGAGTGAGTGAGAGAGAGGGAGAGAGATAAAATGAATGCAGGACTGGAGGTTATCTGTTTGAGTCTGGCCACTCAACGCCCACTGAGTGCAAAGGGCAAGTCCTGTCACAGCCCCGGGGGAGAACGGCACGCAGAAATGAGATGCACAGCGTGGAGAGGGAGAGAAGACGGATGGGATCTATGAGCACCTCGCGCCTCAGAGGAGAACTGAGAGGTCAGCTCATAAGAATTTGACTGTGGAGGTGGTAAGCGCCCACATAACTCTTCCCTCATCTCGCACCTTCATCCACTTTTTCATTACAACCTACACAACATTACACTATCCTAAGGCCCCTCTCATTTGTAACCGGAAAGGTTTTGGGAGTATGCGTGAAAATCTACTATTTATTATTATTTGGGCTTTTTGTCTTCAAAATCTGAAATATTCCCATGTGAATATTGATGAGTGAGTTTCAACCCTAAATCTTGTTTACATGTTAGTACCTAACTTGTGTACATGGATTTTTCTCTGTTTATATGGCCGTGTCATGAAGAGGTGCCCCTTTTAGCTAGAGTTTCTTGTGACCAGAGATGCCTGTAAACAAACTTTTCTTGAAGAGGCAGTTTGAGTGTCAGCAGGAGGGCTTTGACATTGATAATTTCTTGTCCACAGGGAAGGTGGTATGATGTGTGTGACAGATGTCAGAGAGCTCTGACAATATATGCAGCTCTGACAGGAGGCATCTTGCACTCAAAATGTGTGTGTAAAAAAAGAAAAACACCTGTGCCAGCCAAATCTATATGTCCAAACAAGTATAGTGACATTGACCCAAAATTACATTTTAGAGGGGTCCTCAGTTGTAAATAAAAAACCATAAATCAATCAATCAATTGTGCTTTAAATGTTTGTGTAAAGGTTTGTGTAAGGTTGTACATCCATTCATCCATCCAATTATCAATTCATCCANACTATCTGACAGGGTATTTTGCATTGTAAAATCATGGTACCCGTTTATTTTGTCGATGTGGTTTAGATTATATCCTAAATTTTGCCCTGCGGTAGGAAAATCTGACAGGTATGACAATTCGAGGTTGAGACACGGCACATAGGCTGAGGTCTCGCTCTGTTCTGTTTCAGTGTGCGGCTCTTCTGGTTACCCCAGATTTCTTATCAAGTTTAAGTTTTAACAATTTAATTTTTTATCAGAGATAATCGCGGAAAACCTGATCTATATGCAACGTGGTAGGCTAACCAAATCACACGTGTAAAAGCGGCACATTCGCACATAACGAGCGCGCGAAGAAATCCATGTCCGCACACGTCAGCCGCACACTGCCTTTTCATTGAGAGCCAGACATTTTTAACTATAACACAATAAAAACTCTAGTTAAATCCTGCCTATGGGTGCGCAATACCTGCGAGTTGTAGATAACAAAGCTTTTCATCCAGTGCACGCTGCCGTTTTGAAGTTTAACAATTCTAAATGTCCATTTCGAGGACAGCCAGGGTTCGAATTGAGGGGGGGGCTGGGGCGGTCCCGGACGCCTCATAAACCGTAAGGGACCTCTCATAAGGTCTAAAATAGTGAACTTGGGGGATCCCCTTGGTTTTTCATTAAAACTAGACAACTTAAAACACAAAATTATTTTTTGTCAAATTATCATGCTAAAACAAAACACGTTGTCCATTATTTGTACAAATTTCATAAAACTAAAATGTAATTTTTATCTGAAAATCCATGCATGCTCAAGCGCGCCACACAGTGTTCAATGAAGACATGTACAGAGATGCAAGATGCGTGCGGATCCTCTCATATTGAAAGCGTTTATCTTAAAACTTTACAGTTAGCCGTATAATTTTGATGTGCAAGTCTTTCTTTATGTCCGATGTTATCTCACATTGTCAAAACAGATGCGACGCGGTACTGAGCCACTAAAGCGACATACAGGTGGTGGAAAAATAGGAAAGGGAGTGAAAATATTTTAAATATTTTGCTCTCCCCAACAGTGCGTTCCTTTGCAAAACTTTTGCGTTTCCCCAAGAATATTTTTCTTTCCCTCAGAAAACTTTCGCATTCCCCAGAGATTATTTTGTTCTCCCTTCTGCAAACATGAGCTCCGACTTTGACGAGAAGGCTTCTGCTTTTGCGCAAAGGAATGACATTCGTTTATCTTATTCTGCATTGGTTCATATGGATTATTTTCAAATACTTGATCTACATTATCAGGAGATGAATCACGCTTAAAACGTTCATACGCTTCTGCATGAGGTGACGCGTCCTCTCCCTCACTGGCTCCAATGATTTTTTTTAATATTCCAAAAAAAGGGAACAGCACCACATTACAATAATATAAAGAACAAGAATGAAAGGACAAGAAAAAAATAAGGAGAATAAGAGGACAGGAAAATCTCAATTAGTAAGAAAATGTTATCATACATTTTGAAAAACGTGTTATTCTTATTGCTTTTAATAAGTTTAAGAGATTTTACAATGAGTGAAATCTCAGCAAGAAAGACATCAAACCTAGGCAAAATCTTATTTAAAAAATCTACAATGCAAAATAAAAAAATTAACAGCAAGAAAATTTTAATCTCTACCTCATGTGGATCTCTTTTAATGGCGGACATTTATGCGTGTAATGTGGTCAAATTAATACAATGATCCAAACTACCATGTGATTGATGCTTGAACTGGCAGCTCCGTCTGTTTTTTTTGTTTTGAAGACTGGTTAGGGGACCCCCCAAGAGCCTTGACACAATTCGAACACTGAGGACAGCATTGCATATTTCGCATAGCTTTTTCAAAGCTATATATTGAACTGAACTAAAAGACATGAAAGACACTGTATGAAAGACACTGAAACTGAAAGGCTAATTTTAATATCAACTTGGAGGAGAGCAAATGTTGTATAACATTTTGACAAAAAGAACTGGAAATACACCGATCATATATTCAGCGGAAGTTAATAAATAAAGATTATTAATTTAGACGCATATATAGAAAAAAATATAGAAAAATGTCAAAAGCAGGCTTTAAAGAAAAAGTGACAGAAAAAGTATACAGGGGACTGTTCCCCAGTAGAGCTTTATGTCTAACAAAACGATCGCATCAATATAACAACACTAAAGAGCGAGCTCTTGCTTTCTGACAGACAGCCTGTATCTCCACTTGTCACCGTCTGCATAATAGTAATGCCCGTTTCTTGTTAAGCAATGCATACAGAAACGTTGCCGCTGGATGCAAGCAGCCCTTTAGCTTGTGTTTTTAACAACACATGAAAGTACAGCACAAGACATGTCTTTAAAATCTGTTAAGGAATAAATAAATTATTTTTTACCCTCTGCTCTTGTTGTTTCTTTAATAAATATAAACCAAATGTTTTTTAAATGATTTCGTCTTTTATCATTTTAAAAAGTGAGGGGGAACAGTGACTGAAGTGGCACCGACTCTGCATTTGATGTAAATGGAATTTCTAATGAGAAAAATTGTGGGCGTGGCTATCGTCTTTCTCTGTGATTTGATTGGATGTATAAAAACAGCCGTTGCGTTTTGAAATGGAACTGGCAGCAGACTGACATTTGAATGGGTGCAAAAACAGGAGTGTGCCAATTTTGTCTCAGTTATTGAAATAAAACTAGCCTAAAACTGAACTTTACATACCTTTAAACTGACCTTGAAGACTACATATATATATTTTTAATGATATCACAGAATTTGATTGATGTCTCACAATGCTATGCGTTTGTGTGTGCGAGAAGGGTGATTGGTCGAGCTCAAAAACATAAAATGGTGGCAGAGAAACCTGCAGGAGTGCGGTTTTGTAAAAATGTAAAGGTGCAGATTGGAACAATTTTGCAGTAAAATATCAAAAAACCACTAGGCTAGTGTTATAAATTTTGTTCAGCTGAGTACTTACAATATCTCAAATGTTTCCAACTATTTATAAATCGTGAGAAAATCGCCATTCTAAACAGTGACACGGGGCTGTGCAGTCGCCTGTCAATGGCGTCATATCCGCGTTACCCTTTGTTACCGCCTTTACTGACGTAGGAACCGCATGACAACATTGTCAAGGACAAAAGCGTCTAAGCGTCTAGCAAGCCATTAGCTTCTTTCGAGCAGTCACTTATTTATGGACCACAATTATTCGCAACATTTATAAAAGTTTACCTCATCGCTAACATGATTTCTCGTTCCCGTCTGATTGATGGCCATCAGTGGTGGAGTTGAAGACAACAGATCCCATCATTCCACGCTCCTTCACAGCGTCATCAAGCTACGGCATTGTTGTTGTTTTGATCGTGCGCCCTCTAGCGGCGGTTTTTACAAACTGTAGCTTTAAGTTCAATTTCTATTTTTAATAACTTTTGATTGCATTTCTAGCAGAATCTCGTTACGCTGCCTGTGAACCCTCAAACTGTTTCGTTGAACACAAACTAATTTTATATTAAAATACCATCATGTTAACAATGTTTTTGCTGCTCTTTTCCTTTAAGATGTTGTTTTTGGTTATTTTGTGTATTTGTCTGCAATAGGGCTTTTCAAGCCTGTCAGTATCTGCTCTGGTCTCTATGGAGTAGCAATAGATTTACAGCTGAAATGTCTATAGGAGAGAGTGTGAGTGGGTGAGTGAGTGAGAGAGAGGGAGAGAGATAAAATGATTGCAGGACTGGAGGTTATCTGTTTGAGTCTGGCCACTCAGCGCCCACTGAGTGCAAAGGGCAAGTCCTGTCACAGCCCCGGGGGAGAACGGCACGCAGAAATGAGATGCACAGCGTGGAGAGGGAGAGAAGACGGATGGGATCTATGAGCACCTCGCGCCTCAGAGGAGATCTGAGAGGTCAGCTCATAAGAATTTGACTGTGGAGGTGGTAAGCGCCCACATAACTCTTCCCTCATCTCGCACCTTCATCCACTTTTTCATTACAACCTACACAACATTACACTATCCTAAGGCCCCTCTCTTTTGTAACCGGAAAGGTTTTGGGAGTATGCGTGAAAATCTACTATTTATTATTATTTGGGCTTTTTGTCTTCAAAATCTGAAATATTCCCATGTGAATATTGATGAGTGAGTTTCAACCCTAAATCTTGTTTACATGTTAGTACCTAACTTGTGTACATGGATTTTTCTCTGTTTATATGGCCGTGTCATGAAGAGGTGCCCCTTTTAGCTAGAGTTTCTTGTGACCAGAGATGCCTGTAAACAAACTTTTCTTGAAGAGGCAGTTTGAGTGTCAGCAGGAGGGCTTTGACATTGATAATTTCTTGTCCACAGGGAAGGTGGTATGATGTGTGTGACAGATGTCAGAGAGCTCTGACAATATTTGCAGCTCTGACAGGAGGCATCTTGCTCTCAAAATGTGTGTGTAAAAAAAGAAAAACACCTGTGCCAGCCAAATCTATATGTCCAAACAAGTATAGTGACATTGACCCAAAATTACATTTTAGGGGGGTCCTCAGTTGTAAATAAAAGACCATAAATCAATCAATCAATTGTGCTTTAAATGTTTGTGTAAAGGTTTGTGTAAGGTTGTACATCCATTCATCCATCCAATTATCAATTCATCCAATCAATCAATCAATCAATCAATCAATCAATCAATCAATCAATCAATCAATCAATCAATCAATCAATCAATCAATCAATCAATCAATCAATCATAGTAAGTGAACAACAGAACAAAGGTCCATCTCAAACCTGTTTAGACTACTTTAAAGGGGACATTTCACGAAAATATGACTTTTTCTGTGTTTAGGTGCTACAATCGGTTCCCCGGTTCATCCACAACCCAGAAAACATGAAAAAGTACAACACAGTAACTTTGGTTTGTTTTACGCCTTTCTCTGAAAGCATGTGAAAAAATCAGAGCTTCAGATTACGCTCCCTTGATGACGTAGGTGAAGGATCTCTTTGTAATAGCACCGCCCCTTAATCTGCTCATTTCCACCCACGGCGCGCCATTTTGTTTTTCGCAGGTGACAGGAGTGTATCGGTTCTGACGCCATGGCAAAAGTTCGTGCCAAACATGCTAACTGTTCTGTCCTTGGGTGCACAGACCAACACAGAACACTGTTCCCAGCCTCACAGGAGACAATAGAGCAATGGATTTATTTTGTTTTCAATGGAAATCCCCCACACTGAACGAGGCAAAGCTGAAAATAAAGACATTGTAAGTACCGGTATTTTTTAAGTAAGACCTCAGGGACCTGTGACAACTTAAAAGTTAAAATGTCACTGTGACACGTTTGTCCATTTAATCATAGAAAGCAATGTGTATGGCTTGCAAACACGCGACGGGATTGATCTGTGTAACGTTACGTTCACTTAGAGAAAACGCGATACGTTTGTCTTGAGTACCTTCACTTATAGAAAGCAGTGCGTATGGTTTGTAAACACGCGACGGGTTTGTCATGGTAACATGAGTTCCCGCCACCCTCCCATTTTGGTATTTCACCCGTGAAACCTCGTGACGCGATCGCGGGTCTCACTCCCGAAAGCGGTCGTGACCAGACAAACAGGGACAAGAGCGCCTTCGCGATTGGCCCCGGGGGAAACAGGTGTGCTTATAGAAAACAATGTGTTTGGTGTTTAAAGTAGAGACCTTGTTTCTCATTCACTTTATGTGACCCTTCTTTCTTATTTTGTCGTTGGAAGCACAGGCTCACAGCGCTGGCTGCGGTTTCTGCTAGTGGTGGGCGGATCGATCCTGAAGTATCGATACTTTCGATACTGAGGTTGTATCGAAAAGGATCGATATTAACATAAAAATATCGATACTAATGTGTTTTTAGTTTTTACTACTGATTTTATTTATTTACTAATGTAGCTAATAATTGTATAATGAAGAAAAACTATTTCCCATACA
Source organism: Triplophysa rosa (assembly GCF_024868665.1). Classification (NCBI taxonomy): domain Eukaryota; kingdom Metazoa; phylum Chordata; class Actinopteri; order Cypriniformes; family Nemacheilidae; genus Triplophysa; species Triplophysa rosa. The sequence goes on from NC_079904.1 coordinate 22,449,155, forward strand.
CCTAGTTTTGCACACGATGCTCCTTTTGTTCTTTGTTCTTCAGTAATAATTTTGTCCACTTTGGGTTTTTTTAAAGCTAGAGAAGTACTGGGATAACGAGAAATTGTTTTGTTATATATCGTTTTTCTGTTCTGTTAATCTGTTATTGTTACTATTTTCCAGTAATAATTTGGTGCAAAATTCATGTTTGCAAATTCGATTACAGGAATAAATAACTAAATAAATAGATTTATTTGGTTTAAAGGATGTCCAGTGTTTTAACATCTACATGATTAATTAGCCTACAGGCACATTAAGAGCACAAATCACAAAATATTTTAGTGGTCATGAAAATGTATTCAGATTTAGCATATTAATGATGCATTCATCTGATAAATCATGACATTTCATTTACAGGAAAGTAAATGTAAGTTCAAGTGAATGCTTTTTAAAAGTAAAAAGTATTGGTATCTGTATCGAAATCGGCAATACTGGCCCTGCATTTACTTGGTATCAGATCGATACTAAATTTTACAGTATCGCCCACCACTAGTTTCTGCTGAAAAGGGGGCGGAGACTAGCAGCTCATTTGCACTTAAAGAGAAACACACCAAAACAATGCGTTTCTCCTCGCATGCAAAACTGGTCAACTAGAGCATGGTATAATAAAAGATCTGTGGGGAATTTTGAGCTGAAACTTCAGACATATTCTGTGGACCCCTATGATTTATATTACATTTGTGTAAAAGTAGAAAAAAATCTCCCCTTTAAGATGTTTTTTAGCAGGAAACAGCAAACCCCCAAGCATTCTTTTATAAGAAACAGTGGGATCGATGTGTCAACTGCACACTTCACCTTCTTGGAAGCAGCAGTGTTGTCTTTAATGCTAATTATCGGGGTGTTACCTCTGGTGTCAATGGTGTGATTTTGTGTCTTCACAGTGATAACAGGTGGCCAGATGGCATGCCGTTTCGAACAAAGTGACAAGAAAAATGCAGGGTTTGTGTCTTGTTTTCAGATCATCAAAATGGTGGAATAAATGTATGGGATGAGTCATTAGTGGTTAAATGGGCATATGGAACAATACTGAAATTGAATGCATTTTAATATGTGCACGAATGCCAGACAGAGTTTATTAGGATAATGGCAAACAGCTTTGATGCCAGTGATCTCGGACTTGAAAGAGAATGTTATTGGAATGCTGGAATTAGGTTGCAGAAATGTTATTAGATAGCTTAGGCTGTACAACTAATAACACAGATGAGAGGAACCCGTGTGTGTGTGTGTTTTTGAAAGTAACGTTTCCCAATGGTCATACATCTTTATATGCACAGTCTGGTTTAATGTGTGCTGAATTAAATGATCCCTTAAGGTTTCCCAAGGCTTTTCTCACACACACAACGTTGGAGTGTTTACCTTTGGCTTGCTTGTGAATGATGTGACCTTTTCTAAATGTTTAATATACATCCACAGTATAGAAAAGAGACAAACATTTATCCTTGTTAAAAGAGACAGACTTTTAGGGGCGGTTTCCGGACAGGGATTGGCTTAAGTCTTTAGCTAAATTAGGATATTAAAGTTGTTTTTAAAAATATGCGTTTGTGCATCTTGACACAAAACAATCACACTGATATATTTTAAGATATGTCAGTGCAAGTTGTTTTCGATCAAGCCACCTCTAATATTTAAGTTAGTCTGGAACTAGGCTCAAGCCCTGTCTGGGAAACCTACCCTGAGAGTTGAAAATCTACAGACATACAGTATCTCACAGAAGTGAGTACACCACTCACATTTTTGTAAATATTTGATTATATCTTTTCATGTGACAATACTGAAGAAATGAAACTTTGCTACAATGTAAGGTAGTGAGTGTACAGCTTGTATAACAGTGTAAATTTGCTGTCCCCTCAAAATAACTCAACAGACAGCCATTAATGTCTAAACCGCTTGCAACAAAAGTGAGTACACCCCTAAGTGAATTTGTCCAAATTGGGCCCAAAGTGTCAATATTTTGTGTGGCCACCATTATTTTCCAGCAGTGCCTTAAACCTCTTGGGCATGGAGTTCACCAGAGCTTCACAGGTTGCCACTGAAGTCCTCTTCCACTCCTCCACGACGACATCACGGAGCTGGTGGATGCTAGAGACCTTGCACTCCTCCACCTTTCGTTTGAGGATGCCCCACATATGCTAAATAGGCTTTAGGTCTGGCGACATGCTTGGCCAGTCCATCACCTTTACCCTCAGCTTCTTTTGGGGTCGTTATCATGTTGGAATACTGTCCTGCAGCCCAGTCTCTGAAGGGAGGGGATCATGCTCTGCATCAGTACATCACAGTACATGTTGGCATTCATGGTTCCTTCAATGAACTGTAGCTCCCCAGTGCCGGGAGCACTCATGCAGCCCCAGACCATGACACTCCCACCACCATGCTTGAGTGTAGGCAAGACACACTTGTCTTTGTACTCCTCACCTCGTTGCCGCCACACACGCTTGACACCATCTGAACCAAATAACTGTTTTCGGGCTTTCTTGTGCATCATTTTTAGAAGAGGCTTTCTTCTGGGACGACAGCCATGCAGACCAATTTGATGCAGCGTGCGGCGTATATGGTCTGAGCACTGACAGGCTGACCCCCCACCCCTTCAACCTCTGCAGCAATGCTGGCAGCACTCATACATCTATTTCCCAAAGATAACCTCTGGATATGACGCTGAGCACGTGCACTCAACTTCTTTGGTCGACCATGGCGAGGCCTGTTCTGAGTGGAACCTGCCCTGTTAAACCGATATATGGTCTTGGCCACCGTGCTGTAGCTCAGTTTCAGGGTCTTGGCAATCTTCTTATAGCCTAGGCCATCTTTATGTAAAGCAACAATTCTTTTTTCAGATCCTCAGAGAGTTCTTTGCCATGAGGTAGTGCTGTAGTACTCGAGTCCGGTCTCGAGACGTTTTTTGATGGTCTCGGACTTGTCTTGGACTCATTGGTATTTGAACTCGGACTTGTCTCAGACTTGGTCATTGGTCTCGCAAATGTTCTAGTTGGTCTTGTCCGAGTCCAGCGATATATGTTTTATTTTCTCCTTCAAAACAAAACATTGATGGAGCACTATTCTTGTGATCCGAAAACTAATGATCCGAAAACTGTTGCCGACTCTCGACTCTAGAACGAGAGCTGCGCGTGCTCATAAGTTCTCTTTTCACATAGCAGTTCAGTTCAGTATTTGCTGTTGTTGTAACTAAATAACTCCGGTATATTGGTTCAAGTCCGCGGGACTGTCATGCACGCCAGAAAGTGAACAACTGAATTAATTTGTGGATAATATTAAGTGTTTACGGGAGACGCTAAACGGGAACGATTCAGCTGAACTGGGGCTGTAGTCAAGTCCACCATTGTCGAGTCCAAGACAAGTCCAAGACCAGGACTAGTCGAGACCGAGTCAAGTCCGAGTCCAAAGAGGTTCGAATCCAAAGAGGTTTGAGTCCAAGTCAAGACCGAGTCCAATTGAGACAGTCAAGACAGAGACAGAAAAAAATCATGACTACAAGACCACATATTAACTATTGATAATTTATGTGATGCAAGAGACAGCATATCTTCCTATTCTAAGATAATCATTTTCATTATTGTTTGTAATGATCAAAAAGCAGATAAAATAAGGTCATTTTATTTTTACTATATAGGTATAGCACTAAAGTCACAAAGCCGAAGTGTAACTGTTTATTACTTTTTGACTTTATCAGCCCTGTGTGTGTGTTGTGTGTGTGTGTGTGTGTGTTGTGTGTGTGTGTGTGTGTGTGTGTGTGTGTGTGCGCGTGTGCCTGCCCGTGCACATGTGTGTTCGATAGAGGAGCCGCTAGAAAGAGCAAAGGCTCCACGGCTCGTTTATAAGCACGTTTATAAGCACGTCGGTACCCATCCTTAAAAAACATGTTCATCACAATGACAATAAAAATACGATCAATCTTATCTTCAAGCCCTACTTTCCAAACTTTCTAAAATACTCAAATGCAATGCTAACTCTGAAACATGGCATTAACTTACCTCTCTTTGTGATGCCTTTGCAGGTGTCTTACGAAATTGGATGTTGTACCACATGTTTCGGGGAAAGTTTTGTTGCAAAAAGTTTCCTTTTAAGCGCACTGTCGATACATTTATTATGGTTTGTAAAACCAATCTGTATTATGCCGCTGCTCGCTGACATCGTGCCTGATGAATGATTTATGCTGGTTCGCGCCGCGGACGAATCATTCATTTGAACCAGTTCTTTCTTTTTAGTGAACCGGTGGAA